>NW_023303888.1:0-57157 GCF_011077185.1 Oxyura jamaicensis | reverse complement strand
GTAAAGCCTGTTAGGCAGCTCTGGTTAACCACCAGTGCCCGGGGGGGGCTCAGAGAATCGATCTGTGCTGAGGGCAGTAGTGCTGCTCAGCTTCCCGATGGCTGTTTCTAGCTGCTGGACGTGGGGGAGCATCTCCCTCGAGGCGCCTGGGAGGCCTGCGGTGCGGAGCACAGGAGCTGGAAGTGGGGCCCTCGTGGCAGGAGGAATCGTGCGGCAGAGGAATAGGCTGGAAGGCGGCGGGGGGCTGGCATCTGGACACAGAGACAACGCTAATCTGCTGGGTTTAACCCGCTTCCTGTGGTGGGGCCCAGAATTAATATTTTTTTTACTTGGCAGAGGGTGTTGGAACTGTAGGAATGATGCTTGGGAGGTTTTACTTTGAAGCATGGGTTTGAAGCTGTGCGGAGCTTTTGTGTGGCATCTCCAGATGGACAAGGTCAGCCCTTGTCACGCTGTAGACGTATAGTTTTCTGCAAGCACTCACTATGCCTGCCCCACACCCTTGGTCTGTGCTTCTAACCGTGAAGAGATTGTCTTGTGACCAAAATTTTGGGAGCTTCCCTATTCAACATCATGGGCTGGAGCAGATTAGACAAAGTCAAGTGATTTGCAATTGGCCGAGTTTATTTGACCTGAAAGGAGACAGCAAGCTCTTCAGGTGACGGGAAAACATGGCTCTTCTCCAGCTCCGATTGCTTCCTCTGCTTTGTGCGCACTGCTGTCTCCCCTCAAGTGGTAGCTGGGGAGGATCAGGTGGTCATTTGCTTCCCCCTGCTGCCATTCACAGTCTTAGTTTGGGTTCCTGCTTTATTCTTGCACTGGATCTCACCAAACTCCCTTCAGCTCTGGTAGGAGTCTTAAATATTTATTCAGTTTCCCTCCTTCCTCCTTTCCCCGCTGTTTCCCTCAAGCATCAGAGCACAGCCACAGTATGCCCTGGATTTAGGGAACAGTTACATCCAGGTACTAGTTTACTGATTCCTGAACAATTTTTTTCCAGAAAAGAGCCTATCTCCTTATGAACTGTTGAAGCTGGGAAGGTGCATATGGGTGCTGAGCAGTTAATCCCTGGGACGCTTGCTTGGTGCTTGTAGCTGAAGGAACAGCTCGTAAGCTGTTTACGTACCCTGAAATCTGTATTGTTCCACTGAAGTCAGTACTTTAGAGATGCTTTTGAAGTTTTTTTCTAAAAAGGGGAAAAACTAAGAAATGCTCAATTTTCCCCCCTCACTCCCCCATCAGGATTTTCCTCATATAATGGAGGAGAGATGAACGGCACAAGCAAAATGATGGATTTCCTGGAGGAACCTCTTCCTGGTGTGGGGACCTATGAAGATTTTAACACTATAGATTGGGTGCGAGAGAAGTCCAGGGACCGGGACAGGCACAGAGAGGTAACATTTCTTACTACTCCTTGCTAGCACTGAAGGCGGAAATATTAACTTGCTTAGAGCTAATCTTAGTTCTAATTACCTTACTAGGGAGCCAGTTACACGAGAAATACCAGGGGATTGCTGTAAGGGGTAAACTGAAAGCCTCTACCTTCTGAGGAAAAGGAACACGAAGTTGAATGTGTTCCAGTTTACCCATTGCTACTTTTCTGTCCAAGGCTTTATTTATTTTAAAAGCTTTAATGATGTTTTTCTGATATGTGGCTTAGATGCCTTGATCACTCATTTCTGTATGCAACATTAAACTTGCTCAATTCTGAAGTGTAGCAAAACTTACAGTCCTAGCCATGGAAGATGCATGCATTGTTTAGAAGAATTATATTGCTATTCCATGGATTATACGTAAGAATATAAGCACCCTTGACTCCATAATACACATCGCTTATTGATAAAGAAATGGGATACTCTTCCTACTGAAGTTTGTACTGCATGCTTGAGAAAACTGGAACAAATTCTGCTTCTGGGACTTCATTGCTCTTTGCAGTTAAAGGAATCTGCTTAGAACACAAAGGTTGCTTTAAATAAAGTACTGATGTCTCCAGCATGCTCCTGATTCATGAGAAACCCTTGGTGGAAATTTTGGAGGGTGATGACTGATCTAAGCTTTGCTGTTTATGTGCCAAAATATTCTTTGATATTTTATTTTTGAGCCTTACAAAACAATTCATCTTAAACAGTCACAGTGCACAAGCTGAACTCCATCCTTGCTGCTCAGTGTGTGGGAATTACAGTATAATGCCCAAATCTGAGCAAGTACAGACCCAACTAAGAGGCCTCATGCCCAATAACTACTGTCCAAATAACTGTTTCTATCTGTGCAGTATGAGTACAGACTCCAAATCTTCTCACGTGTGTACACACACACAGACATGTCAAAGATGATTGTGCGTTTGGAAAAGGACAATCTACATAAAGACATTTTTTATCAGAAGTTGAAATCAGGTAAAGACAGAAATTGCTGCTGGTCAAAGAGATGTGTTTGGGCAAATAAAAACAAATATCAGGTGGTGGCCAAAACTACGGCCTTGAACTCCCACCTTCATTCAGTAGCAGTGATGCCAATGAAGCGTGTGGCATTTGAAAGACAAAATGTAGACGAAAAAATGAAAATCGTTGAGGAAGAAAGGATTCTTCCTCATTTAGTGAGAATTAGTTGTTTTCCTCAATGTGCCTTGTCACCAGGGAATAATGGTGGTGCCAGGGCAGCGGGCAGGCTGCTCGTGCCCCTTTGTGCCATTGCCAGGTGCAGCCAGGCTGGCAGGGCCTGGCCGCATGAGCTCGCTGGCCTGAGGCCTCTTGCGTGGCTCTGAGTCCCGCTTTCAAATGCAATCAGCACACGTAGGTTCCGGGACTCATAATTCATCCACCGTCTGTTGGTTTGAAACCTGGTAACCTTCTTGTGTCCAGCTGAGGAGGCTGATTTATGGCAAGCAGTGCTTGGCAGTCTGCTGTGCTCAAAGTAACACCTAGTTTGTATTACAAGTATTGGGGGAGTAGCTGAAGACTACGAGAAGTTGGTGACAACTTCTGGTTGCTTCCCAGCTGGTGTGGTGTCACTACCTGTGAGGCAGCGTGGGTGGGTTGCTGGGGGCAAAGTGCTATGAGGGTCCCTTGAGCATTCACGTTTGCTTGTGGCGTCAGGTCACTGGTAACTTGTTATTGCTAACAAGAAACGTCTTTTAAAGGATAAAGGGTGGATTTTGTTTTCCTATTCAAAAGACATTTAAGAGGAAAATGTTACCTGAATGCTGGGAAGAGTGGAAGTATCCTTGATTAATTCTTGCTCATGTCTGAATTGGAGCTGCATTGGGCTATACCAGCTGTGAACCCAGCCACTGTCTGACGTTTTCCCTCTTGTCCCTCAAAACAGAATGTACTACGATCGTTGTAGGGAACGTTAGGGGTGTATCTCCAGCTTACAGTGCTACCAAGTAACTCTTAAAGTATTTACAGGGAATTAGATCAGTGTCCTAATGGATTTTTATATTTTATTTTTTAATTCTTCTAGATTACCAGCAGAAGTAAAGAGTCAACATGGGCCCTGATACACAGCGTGAGTGATGCTTTTTCTGGCTGGCTGTTGATGCTGTTTATTGGGTTGTTAGCAGGTAAGAGCAAACCTTAATATAAAACTGAGTCCTGGTTCTGTACCATCACTACTGATTATTAGCATCATTAAAGCAGGAGATTTTGTCCCAGAAACAAGGGCTGAGGAGCTTCACTGATACTTATGGCTCTGTCACTGTTTTGCATTCTAAGGAGAGTTATTTTTAAATGCCCCGAGACCTTATTCGTATAAATACCAAGATACAAAACTCAGGCTGAAGGCTGTCCTGGGGACTGTTCTTGATCTGGTGCTGGTACAGAGCTCTGAAATAATAATAGGTAGCAAAATGGAGGTGATCAAAATGGTGGTTCAGAAGGAAGTATCATGCTGTGAATCATTTTTGCTGAATGCTCTTTGATGCTGGAGAGGCTGATGTCAAGGAGTGTTAGATTTTATTCCCCTCCCCTCCCCCCCACTATACTTAAGAATAAAAGGTGAGCAGTATTTCTTGGGAAGTCAGGCTTCTTTCAGAGGTTGACTGGCTGAGGCCTTTTATATTATTTCAGAAGCAAACTTTGGACCCAAGTGCAAAAGTAGTAAATCAGTTGGATGCAAATCTTCTTGATAGAAGGCAGCTAAACCTTCATCATGAGGGATGAAATTAAGTCTTCTGTTAAATATTTACATAGGAAAGCTGCTAGCAAGTTTTTCATTAACTGGAAGATTTGCTAAATGTTTAGTGTTGCCTCTGGAGCCTCTGATCATGCAGATCAGAGGTCTGTATTCCTGGCTTCTGTGTTGACGTGGCATTTTACCTGAGAACGGAGCCAATTACAGCATTTATTGCAGGGAGGGCTATAGTTTTCCCTAACAGAAAAATATAAAATTGCTTGAAACTTTCTTTTTTATAATGTATATTACTTTCCTTACTGACTCTGATTGTGTTATTTGGCATAGTTGTAACTTTCCCCTCTGTTTTTTTGTTAGTTGTTTGGTTTTTGTTTTTAATTGGGATTGGAAATATTTCCTCCAAATTCAAAGCTATTCCTTGCACAGTCTCAGCATTGTTAGTGTAACTTGTGGATTTCAGCTCTTGTGCTGGAGACCAGTGCATGTTTTATGTTCTTGAGAAACATGACAAATCCCTCCTTGCCTCTGACTACTTGCCATGATATATTTAATATGTGGTTGTTCAGTCTAATTGAGAGGAATTAATTTCTAGTGACTTAGAATATAGGTTTTAATGCAGTTTGCTGGGGCCAACCTTGGAAATGTTGTTAGCCACACTTTTTGTGACCTACTCTCTTCAATGTGTGCTTAAGCAAATCTTCCCTTTAGCCCTCTTAAGAATAAAAGTTAATTGTAGGCAAAAATATCAGTGCTGCTCTGTTTGCTGGTAGGTGAGTCAAAGTAGGGGCAGACTGTAACCTTCAGATATGTGAGTCTGCATAAGATGGTTATTAAGTTTTCACCTTTGTTTTATTTTTTTTTAACCAGGTTCCTTAGCAGGTCTAATAGACATTTCTGCCCACTGGATGACAGATTTGAAAGAAGGAGTGTGTTTAGCAGGCTTCTGGTTTAACCATGAACACTGCTGCTGGAAATCCAACACTACCTTTACAGACAGAGACAAATGTCCTGAATGGAAGAGCTGGTCACAGCTTATTATTGGCCATGGAGAGGTAATGTGTGCCCAGAACTACTTCTGCTGCTGAATGTCCCATTTCCCCAGCCTGCATTGTCTCTTGGTATGATCTGTATGTATATGCCAGAAGTGCTAACTGAAGATATTTCGGTGACTTAACTTTGAATGTTGAGGTCTTTGAGGGGTCTAAATAAACAAGTTACTTATGTATCTTCCTCAGTGGGGAAGCAAAACATTGACACATTTACAAGTGTACTGCTTTAGTTGTGTTTGAGACTTACTGCTTAGAGAATGTTTTTGCCCATGAACGCTTTAAAGGAATGCCAGACAAGCTCAAGTCCTGTGTTCTGGATAGAACCAAGTTCTGGCAGTTCTATCCAGTGGAGCAGCCAGCTTGACTGGGACAGTATTTGTACAACTTGTTTGCCACTTTATAAAGTGGTCTTCGGAAGTATGGTTGGCTCACATTCCTGTAACCCAGCAAACCTAACTTGTCCTTAGAACTGCAGTCTTATTACGATTCCTGTTATTTTTGGCTGATGATAACTGTATTTGAGATTACCTGCTATTTCTGTGCACTTGCTTCAGTGTCCTGGTTTGTCGCAATATCAGTTAAGTGATACAAATTGGTTAACTTTCTCTGCATTACAGGGGGCTTTTGCATATATTCTCAACTACTTGATGTATGTTATCTGGGCTTTGTTATTCTCCCTTCTTGCTGTGTTACTTGTGAAGGGCTTTGCTCCTTATGCCTGCGGCTCAGGAATTCCAGAGGTAAGAATGAAAGGTTTTTGGTTTTTTTTTTGGGGGGTGGGGGGGTGTGGTGGTGGTGTTAGTTTGTTTTAAGGTGGGCTAGGGATCCACCATCCAAAGATTATGCTTTCTTGCTATGGAATAATACTTCCTTATATTCTAGAAACATATGGTGGCTTAATATATGCTTTTTTTCTCCAAACTTTATTCCTGAAACATGTCTAGTACTTAAGTCTCCATAGAATCCCTTTAAAAACTATAATTTTCCAAAAGTAAATGCAAGCTACAAGAGGTACAAAAAAAAAGTGCACCATTTGTGGAAGACTGCAAAAGCAGCATCAGATTATTTTTCAGTAGGAAAAGCAGTCCTGAAGGAAGGACTCAAAGGGCACCTTCTGTAAAGGGCACCTTCTGTCTTTGCATATAGAGGTATTTTTACTGACTGTATTTTACTTTTGATAGCTTGGGAGGGACTGTGAAAGCCGTAGGGGAAAGCTGAAGGCAGGTCTGGGAGAACCTAGTAAAATGGGAGCTCTGACCAGGACTTGAATGAAAGCCTGTAGAGCTCTGTGTGCTTGACTTCCAGATCAAAACTATCTTAAGTGGTTTCATCATTAGAGGCTACTTGGGCAAGTGGACGCTGATCATCAAAACCATTACCTTAGTGTTGGCGGTGTCCTCTGGCCTGAGCTTGGGAAAAGAGGGCCCCCTGGTGCATGTTGCCTGCTGCTGTGGAAATATCTTGTGTCATCTCTTCACCAAGTACAGGAAGAATGAAGCCAAGCGCAGAGAGGTAAAAACATACTGTGTTATTGTTAAACTGCTGAGATAGCATGGGAAAGCTCATAAGTGTTCACTCATGATGTAAGTTTTTTATGGACAAGTCACTGGAGAATGATTAGTGTGAAATGTGTAGAAGTATTGGCCAGCTTATCTTCTGTTAAACGCAGCAATGACAGAATCCACACAGTGAGCAGGCAAGGTTTTGGATGTCTTCACGACATCTCTAGATCTGCTTTGTTGATCTCTTCTGATAAAGGGTACAGATGTGAGGCAGGCAAATGTAGCAAAAGACATGTTCTGGGAAGTGGAAGTACTGCTGTTCTGTTTTAGTAAAGCTTTATCTAGGGTTCAAGAGTAGCATGAAATCAGATAAAAAAGAACAAGGTAATTGCAAACTGATTTAAGGGTGGAACTGTTTAAAAGGTAATGCTTTTTTAAGCTATTTGTGAATTGCAATAGAATCATTAAGGTTGGAAAAGACCTCCAAGATCATCTAGAATATTTCTCAGGGAGTTAGCTCAGTCCATCTTTTCCCTGTTGTCTTTAAAACAAGTCAGACATTAGCTTATTCTGCAATCATTGGAGATAAAAATTGCACACGTTTAAGTAGACATCCAACAAAAAAAAGGGAAAGGATTTGAGGGGGAAGCTGAAAATGTGTGACTGACTTCAGTTTCTTTCACAGGTTTTATCAGCAGCTGCAGCTGCTGGTGTGTCTGTAGCTTTTGGTGCACCGATTGGAGGAGTGCTCTTTAGTCTGGAAGAGGTAACACCAGCATTTTCTATTAGCTCTGGTGAGCTGTTTTATTGCAAGAGCTGACCCCGCTGGTTTTAAAATACAGTCCACTCATAACTGCTTGGGTGTGGAAAGGAGACTGTTGAATACTGATTGGTGGTGTATTTACAAGGTCTGCCAGGCAACCTAAACTTTACTGGGGTTTCAGGTAATTCTTATGAATACTGTAGAATTTATTTTGAATGATGTATATCTCTGGCTTTAAAGTAAACCTGCTGTTTTTCCCCGATCTGTCCATGCTCAGCAACACTGACTGCTCACAACCACAGCCTCTGTCATTCCATATGTCCATTCTCACCAGACAGCTCTGTCTCAGAGTACCTCAGAACAAACTTACCTTGCTTATCAAACTCTCTTTCTTACCAAGTAAGTTCTAATGTTCTTTTGATCCAGACGGGAAACGGATCACCATTTCTGGCTTCAGGGCCTAACTCAGAGAAAGAGTGGGATGGTTTTGCTCAGCTGAGCAATAGTCGTGCTCAGCTACTATGGCAAACGCCATTGTTTGGCACTTCTGGACCATGCAGAGCATGAAAGACAAATACTTCTCTGGTTTCAGCTCATAGGTGATTTGTAGCAACTTTTATTATCCGAGTAAATCATCTACGCTTCAGGAATCATAGAGGGCGTTTGCTGCGAGTATGCACACCAGGATCCATCCTGGTCATTGTAGTCTGTACAGAGGGGACCTCATAATCGAGTCTTGGCTGAAGGGGAAGGTACATCAGTCTCAGTCCTTTCAGTCCTCATTTCACACCAGTCTCTGTCCTTTCTTGTACTTCATACAGTAGTGATGTTACTGGGTACCAGTCAGGGTAGTGACAAGTGACTGAGTCTGCTTTGTTTTTCCTTTTTAGGTCAGTTACTATTTTCCTCTCAAGACACTGTGGCGTTCCTTCTTTGCTGCTCTGGTAGCTGCGTTTACTTTGCGCTCCATCAATCCTTTTGGGAACAGCCGCCTGGTTCTCTTCTATGTGGAGTTTCACATGCCATGGCATCTTCTGGAGCTTGTGCCATTCGTCCTTTTGGGAATATTTGGTGGGCTTTGGGGAGCTTTCTTCATTCGCAGCAACATCGCCTGGTGCAGGCGACGTAAGACAACCAAACTTGGTAAATACCCTGTGCTGGAGGTGTTTGTAGTGACTGCTATCACAGCCATCCTGGCCTTCCCTAATGAGTATACCAGAATGAGCACCAGTGAGCTGATCTCTGAACTCTTCAATGACTGTGGGATTTTGGACTCTTCCAAGCTCTGTGAGTATGTGAATGACTTCAACAGCACCAAAGGGGACGACCTGCCAGACCGAGCTGCTGGCCCAGGAGTTTACACAGCCATGTGGCAGCTGGCTTTGGCCCTTATAATGAAAGTCTTCATCACAATCTTCACCTTTGGCATGAAGGTGAGAGTTACCTGTAAAGCAGCTCATGTTCTTTTCATCTGATGCAGAAACCCTAGAATTTTATCCATATAGTAAACAGACGTGTTTTTCTCCCCAAGCTCTGTTAAGAGAGAAGAAACTGCTTTGTAGAGGGCGATAGGTGGCAATTATTTGTTCCATTGTGAGTAACTGAGGGCAGTAGAAATCTTTTATCCTGTGTGTGGCCACCACACGCACTCATTGAAACTGCTAGGTTAGGGATTCATGGCCCATTTTCCAAACATTGACTGCTTCTAAGTTGTCTTTACTTAAGCCTTTTTAATGCTTCCATTATATCTCCCCTTCCTAATTGCAAAGCAACTGAGATACTCATTTGTAAATGCTTATGATAGCTGTTCATTAATCAGACTGTTCAGTGTCCTGAGCTGTGGATGTACTGCCTAGGTCTGAGCTTTCCCTCAGTGGGCTTTATCAGATGGATCCTAAGTGTCTCTACCCTGTCCCCCACTACCTTGAATGGATTGTCCAAAAGAGGTGACCCTACCTCAGAGGTTTGCACCTCGTTGTTGCACCGAGGTTGTTTCTGATACTCAAGGCAATCATCAGAATTGTGAGGAAAAATACCCTGTGTATGAGAAAGCTATATAAAAATATGTAAAGGGCACACGGGGGAGATTCTCTCACTTCAAAGACTAGGAGCTTTCGAAATCCAGAAACAGATGAAGTGCAGAGGTGAAACTTGCTGGCAGTGAGTTTACTATGTGGTATCACTAATATGCTAATAACAGGCGCTCTCACTTTGAAGGATCGTGTGTATTTCATAAATAAGTACAAGTACTCAGTTAGTTGGAAAGGCACAGGAGAGTGTTAGTGGTGTGCAAATGAAACTTTGTGTTATTATTCTAGGAAATAAACTTGCTTTTTAGGAAAATTTTGAAAAAAAAAAAAAAGTCTATTCTATTTCACACTGAACTGTAGTGTGGGTCTTTCTCCTGCTCATAAAGAAGTAAATGCAAACAATTCAAACTCTGTTACAGAGGTTTTTGAGCATGCTTTGTTTCGTTCGGTGAGGACAGCATTTGGCATACCCAGTGCTGTCCCTTGTTTCCTCCAAGGATACAAGGAGGAAACACCTTTTTTGGTGCAGGAAGGGCAAAGATGATGGAGCATGGCATCCATGCCAGTTTTAACTTTAGGATAACCTCTAAATCAGTCTTGTTTGAACTTCTGTCACTAGTCTTTGAATACTGCCTCCATCAGAAATGCCTTATTCACTGATGTGTTTTTTCATAGGTCCCTTCAGGGCTCTTCATCCCAAGCATGGCAGTTGGTGCTATAGCAGGAAGATTGTTAGGAGTAGCAATGGAGCAGCTGGCCTTTTACCACCATGACTGGGTCATCTTCAGTGGCTGGTGCAGTCAAGGAGCTGACTGTATCACTCCAGGCCTATATGCAATGGTTGGGGCTGCAGCATGTCTAGGTAAGCAACAGATTTCTTCTGAAGTCCAGGCTGCATGTTTGGGTGTTTGGTCTACTTTGTAGTAGAACTTATAATGTGTTTCTGATCCTATTTGCATTCTTTTACCAGCACCAGCCTATCATTGGACGATAGGTTTCCATGGGGAATCTCCTGAATATGCAGCTAGAACAAATGAGACTGTCCAGGGACTTTAGATTCCTGTGTAGGGAAGCCACGTTGTTAGGAAAATTAATGATAGTAGCTGGAGGATGTCAAGATGCCACTTGTCTCTTTTGCATGGCCTATCATAGGGATCAGTCCATAAATCTGTTTATCAGTGTACATGCATAAGGCACATGTACAGGGCATGGCAGACTCTTCTGCAGCTAGCTCACTTTCTTTTGTATTTAATTAATGGGATGACCTTCCCAGCAAATTGTCATTGTGAAGTATTTCATTGATATATAGTCTTAAGAAGTAAGTTTTGGACAGACATACCACATCGTTCATGGATCTCTGTCGTTCAGAAGATGTGCTATCCAAGGACACGTGACTCTAGGGTATTTCTTATAACCTGATTTGAAATGAACATGGCCTTTCAAGGTTCCTTCTCAAAGGGACCCAAAAAAAAGAAGCAGAAGGGCCCATAATAAGCATGGTATTTTGGAGCAGACAGATGGTTTTAACAGTATGTTCTGTTCATGTTTGGCTTCCATTACAATGCTGAATGTGACGCTTATTTTGTAGCTAGGAGTCTAACAGTGCAACCTTTTACTGATATAACGCGTTGTCTAGATGCATTGGTGGAGGACAGCTGTAGGAGCTGTCAGCTCTATTGGTTGGAAATCCCCCAAAACATGTTAATGTCTTCTGTCTTCCTGTGTTCTGTTTGTAGGAGGGGTGACCCGAATGACTGTGTCGCTAGTGGTCATTATGTTTGAGCTCACGGGTGGACTGGAATACATAGTTCCTCTGATGGCAGCAGCCATGACCAGCAAGTGGATGGCTGATGCTATTGGGCGGGAAGGCATTTACGATGCCCACATTCGTCTCAATGGCTACCCTTTTTTGGAAGCCAAGGAGGAGTTCTCGCACAAGACACTTGCAATGGATGTAATGAGACCACGGAGGAACGATCCTCCTCTGACTGTCATTACTCAGGACAGCATGACAGTAGAAGATGTTGAGACCATAATCAACGAAACTACGTACAGTGGCTACCCAGTGGTGGTGTCACGGGAGTCCCAAAGACTCGTAGGATTTGTTCTCAGGAGAGACCTCATCATTTCAATCGGTAAGTGCAGGAAGGCAAGATGCTATGCAGATAAGCGGTGCAGTTAGAGGCCTTAAATGGCACCAACTGTAATTGACTTAACAAATGTAAACACTCAGTGGTGATGGTGGATATACTTATGGAAGCCTACATCTCCATCCCCCTGTAGCGTGAGGTTTGCATGTCTTGAGTGTGAAGGGACAGCATGGCTTGTCTATTGCAATTATAAGGGCCGTACTACCTGCAAAAATCTTGTGAAGTATGAGACTTCTTGTCAGCAAGATCTAAGCCACCTTTTCTTTTTGGATGGCTCTGCAGAAGGCTTTCTTAACGGTCAATGTCTCAAACCTTATTTTATTTAATTAGAGTAAAAAGTCTGGTCCGTGTACTGAATGTTGGGTCACTTCTGAGGTGGTGCTGGTGCTATCAAACCTGTAAATATTGATACTGATGTTTGAGGAGAGTCTTTCCTTTCTCTGCACTACTGAAAGCCATCCCAGTCATTGCTCATTTCACATGTGCTCCAGCATTGTTCTGAGGCAGTTGATGTGTGGTGCTGGCAGAACTTGGCAGACACTGTCCTGGCATCTCTCACGTGCAGTTTTCATCTGTGACGTGAGAATTGAGTTCCTTTGGAAACAGCATTGTATTTTACAATTATTAGGGCACAGTTAGGTTCCTCTTCCTCACATATTGCTTAGAAGCCTGTAAGTAATGTTTGCAAACATGAGGCTTGAGTACAAGTTGTGATCATGTTGTCTCTTGCTGGTTGTGTGAGGCAGTGTTTCTTCTGTTGACGAAGCAGGAGAAATCTGTGTGTTAGGGTTGAGGAGTACATTGGCATGCAAGTCTTTAAAAAAAAAAAATGCACTTGCTCTGTAATGAAGATTGGGCTTAAGGGAGTCGAGATCCATGCTCCGTGCCTGTTTAGTCTGTATAGATTGTATTCAGCTGGACCTCAGGCTCCAAGCATCTATGCTAAGCTTGGAGTTGCTCCCATGCCTACTCACACATTTCCTTACGCCGTCGCCAGGCAGAGTCCATGCAAGCCCCGTGGTGAGCTGGATGGAAGACCTGATCCAGCTGTATACTTATCTCAGTCATTGCTCAATTAGCTTCCTGCAGATCGGTCCCCTGTTCTGGCTCTCTTTGGGGACACACAAATGCTGGTGAAAGAGAGCAGGTGAGAGACCTTGGACAGAAGCAGAAAGTGACCACGGAAACAGCGTGATTATTAAGGACTGAACACGTCTGAGCTCAGTGGTGTGATCTCCGATGTGTGGTTTAATGTGATGTCTTAGCTCAAGCTTGATACTTCCCTGTATGGAAGGTTAGAATTTTTGGTGCTGAGCTGGGGTTGTACCATGGCACAATTAGAGTAGTTTCTATAATTAAGTTGCTTGCAGCTATGAAACAAGCCTGTGTGTTCCCGCTTAGGTAAATTGTCAGTGTCAGTTTTGCATACAATATATTCTTCTGGAGTATGTAAGTATTGCTTTTCTGATAAGTATCTGGTCAAACGCGTATGACAAAGGCAAGGTTTGCCTTGTTCTGAATCTCTTGGGACTCCTTAAAAGTAATTTTTTTTATTCAGGTTGCATGGAAAATGGGAGTTAGCTTTTAACAGCTCTGAATATCAGTCTGGTGTTTGGAGGCCAAGTCATTCCCTACCCAGTGAGTCCTGGAATGTGAATATCAAATTGAAGCTGCAATACAGCAGACATCCAAATTGCCCATGTAGCAGGAGTAGGCACTATTGCAAATACCTGAATGTTGTCAGGTACTCAACACCGTGTTGATTTTTTTTTCTGTTCTTGACCCTGGTCAGGGGATGTGGAGCCTGAGCCAGTAGGTTAAGCATTATTTTATTAGTCAGCTACCCTGCACAGGTCCCAAATCCGTGACTGGTAAAAGTACAAATCATTTCACTGCCTGCTTGGGTCATCAGTTACATGTTTTGAGAAACAGTGCAAGTGAAGTGAAGGAATGGACTTCTAAAGCCATTCCAATGTGGCAGAGAGAAAAGGATATGTTCTTCAACTTAGAAAAGGAAAGGTTATTTAATCAAATATTTATTCTTCTAGAAAATGCCCGGAAGAAGCAGGATGGAATTGTGAGCACCTCGATTATTTATTTCACTGACCACTCTCCTCCACTGCCTCCAAGCTTCCCCTCTATGCTGAAACTCAGGAGCATCCTGGATCTCAGTCCTTTTACAGTGACGGACCAAACACCCATGGAAATTGTCGTGGATATATTTCGCAAGCTTGGATTGCGCCAGTGCCTGGTTACTCATAATGGGTAAAAAAAAAACAAAACAAACAAAAAAAAAAAAAACACACCTGTAGATGCAGTTTTGGGCCTGAGTCCCAGTGGATAATGCTGGATTAGTTGGTATCCTTGAGCTGTTCAGCTCAGCTATAGTAGGAAAAACTCCTTGCAGGAGAGTAAGATGGCAGCGGGTTTGGAACTTTAAAGGTCCCTTCCAACTCAACCATTTGATGATTAAACCTCTGCGTCTCAGTCAGAGCTTCAAGTGAGAGAAGGCCTCTGATAGGAAGAACTGAGTATCAGTTAGGGCAAAAGTAATCTAGGGAAAAACAAAACTGAAATTACTGAACCTTTTTCAGTTGGAGGAGTAACATAAATCCTGCAAGGTTAGTGAAATGGTCAGAGACAGCTCCATGTGGTGACGGGTTTGATCTCCCTAAAACTGATGGAAAGGGCTCGGCCTCTTCCATTGCAAATCTGGTCATGTGTATCATGCCCCCATTTGAATTCACTGCGGTGTCAATTCAGAAGCAGTGAGCTTGGTGAGGTAGGAGTGAACAAGGGTAAAGAATTAAAACAAATGGTCCCTTCCTTGAAGGACCGGACCAAAAAGGGATTCTCTCCCTCTTCTTCACTGTGATGCCATTCAGATCATTTCAGTTTCAGATAAAAAATGGCTTTGTCATACAGTGCTTCCTGGCGGAAGTTGGGTTTAGCTCCTTAGTACCTATCATGACCGATCGGTTATACTTATGAAAGTGTAGGTATTGAGACTACCAGCACTTAAAATGCAGTCCTGGACATTTAGGTCGATCGTTTTGGAGAAGGGTGTTAATAAAAATTGTGTCTTGGTTATAAGTTTTACCTTTTTCAGTATAAAATACTGATAGTGTCTGTTTGGGCTTATAAGCATTGCACTTTGCATGGAGTGTCAGCGTTGTGATCCAAACAAGTGCTGGAGCTACTGCAAGGAGTTAAAACTGTCATATGAGAAGCTATGCAAGAGCAAGGATATGTTCATTGGATGTTGATGCACTGAAAAAATGTGTTTTAATTTTTCAGGAAGCTACTTGGAATCATTACCAAAAAGGATGTACTAAAGCACATTGCACAGCTGGCTAACCAGGACCCAGATTCTATACTCTTCAATTAATGGCAGACTAGTAGGTGTTGTGTGTTATACACAAAAGAAACTTTATAGAAGAAACTGGATATTCTTTCCTATTTTTACTGGGACCTTGGAACTAATTTCAGCATTTCCTTTCATGGAGCTGAAGAAGATATTTTTTTTTTCTACAAGATAACCAATTGCACTACATAGTCTGTGGAAAATTAATCTTCTTTTTAGAAGAAAAAAAGACTACATTTGCTTTTGTGAAGTTGCATTGGAAAGATTCCATGAAGAAGTAAAAGCAAAATGCTACAGAACTCTCTTCTTTTTACTTTATCTGAATTCTTGTTACTAATGTGGGGAGGAAAGACAAGGTGTATACCTTCAGAAATTCTGAAGGCAGATGATTTTTGCACACAGTATTAAGGTGGTGGCGGAAGGATACAGTTGTAACTCAGGGGCAGTGTATTTCCAGTGAGCCAATTAGTGAAAATAAGAACCTTGTACAGTCAAAAAAAAAAAAAAAAAAAAGCCCTTATAAAATTGTCAGGTGGTTCTGAAGAGCTCAACTCCTCAATTACCGATATTGGCTAGCTCAGAATGTTTTGCTGAGAGAAGGAAAAAAGTCCCCCAGAAGACCAGTCTTCATAAGACTGGGTTCACTTTTCAATTGAGAAGAGTTTATTTTGATTAATCTTCTGTGAATGTATTTAATTACTCTAATGCTAGCTTGCTAGGAGAATCCTGAGTAGGAGACAGGAAGAGTTAACAGTTGTATTCTTGTCATGCTCCCTTTTTTTTAGATATATGCATAAGGATTTCTTCTTGATTTCTTTTGAGCATGTAATTAAAATTGCAAAGACTGAATCCTAAAGCCCTGGCTTTACTGCACTTCTAAGTAAAGTCTGATCATATTAGTTATTGTGCAACTGACCTCTTCCTTAATCAGCAGTGTCTTATGTTGCTGAGGATGTCTTAATGGAGACTCCTGGGCCCGGAATGTTTACATGGATGCATTTTTTTTTTGTTCCCTGCTACTCTCTTCAGCCCTGCACCAAACTCAGGCTCGGATCCTGGCTCTAGGATTGAGAACACTGCCACTTTATGTATGTTTGCCACTCGATGTCTCTTGTTTCACTAACTATGCAATAAGAACCCTGCCTGACAACTGTCAGCAACATAACTTGTTCCTGAGAGTTGCTCCGTTCCAAGTCTGTGCTCCTTGAATCCCTGTTCCAATTAATTTTCTGTTAATAAAATTGTGACAGTTAACTGGAGTTCTGAGCGTATATAAATTCCTTTTGGAGATCAGTGTTATTGTGGCTTCTGTCTAAAGCAGACTTCATTTGTTGTCTCTGGCTGAGGCTTGTCAATGGAAACAGCTCCCTTTGACTTCTGGTTCACCACCATCAGTGCAGGGGGGGCCGGGGTAGGAGCTGACCTGTTGAGTAATGACAAATGAGTAGGGGCTGCTGCTTCTGTGCAGGATAAACTGCTTCTGAGGCCAAGTGGGGCTCCTGACCAGAGATGGCTAGAGATTTTCTCAGTCTTAGGCTCTCTTAAATATAAATATATTCCTCATCTGTACTTGGAGCAAAAGCCAGCTTATTTTTTCAAAGCCATCCAACGTCAAGTACCTGTTGCCACTACTTCAACATGGTAGTGAGGTGATACCTGCCACTTGAGTTCTTGTATGGCTTAGAGCTGAATCAAGCCAAGATGATAACAATGGATGAAATATCTTATGTTTATAAAGCAAATGCCACAACTTTGTGGTGTTTTTGTATGGCAGCAAGTGGTTTTTGAGACATCTTAGACTCGAAACAAGGACTACCATGTGCCCATAAGATGCTCACAACTTGAAGTGCTTTGCATTCTTTCTCTGCTATGACTGTCAGCAGGCTCTGTCTGGTGGTGGCAGAAGCTGTGCCTTTAACTGCTTTTGCCCCGTCCTGAGAGGGTTGTCCCCCACTTGCCAGTAAGAAGGATGCTCTATGAGCCTGGGTCTCAGGGAAGAAGCCTCCTCTTTTCCTTGCAGGCTTCCTGCAGAGGCTGTCTGCACTGAAGGAGGCTAGCGGTGCCCGTTGCATGCTGTTCAGAAAGCTTTGTTCTCTTCGGCACGTGTGGGACACCAGGAAGACGTAAGCTTCTGTTTTGTGCCTTTTTTTTTTTTTGCTTACTTTGCAAGATGCAGGAAGTCTGGAGCTGGAAAAATGAAGACCCTGTTATAATTAGATCTGCAGTACGTGACAGCTTATTTCTCTAACAGTCATTAACGTGTAATGCTAGACTCGGTCACTGTGGTAAGTGCTCTTATCAGAGGAGGGAAGGGGAGGGACTGCTTGTGGGAAGGCTGCAGTAGCCTTAGTCCCGCGTGTCAGGTAACTGCAAGAGCTGCTGGCAGGAAAACCCAGTCGCAGGCTGGAGTGTCACAGCTGGCTCGTGCCCTGCTTCCAAAGGAGAAGCTGCGGTGGAAATTGGCAGGTCAGAGAGAGCAAACTTTTGGAGGAGACCACAGCCAGCGTGTTGTGTGGGGACGGGAGCATGGCAGCAAGAAGCTGCAAAATGAATTTTAGGGTTTCTGAGGGTAGTGTTGTGGGTAGGAGGGGACAAAGAGCCATCAGTGTGCCTATCGCACAGCTTCCTGCTACGGAGGAATTGTCCTCGAAAGGTTGGCCTGAGAACATCATACACAGGAAGATGAGAGTGTGAGAAAACACAGGATTTGTGGGAAAGTCTGGCAGAGTTTTAGAGAAGTTGAGTCTATGATGGAGGCAGGGTTTCAAGTCCTCACAATGCCAAACCAAACATGATTAAGATGGGCAAATAAAGTTTTGCAATAGTAAAAGGCCTTTATTGGCAAGCTTCTGAAGAGGAACTTTCCTCTTATTGAACGCATTTCTCCACTTTTGCATCTTTTTAGTGTGAAAACAGATGTATTTATTTATATTTTTTTGGTGAACGAGAACATAGTTGAACAAATGGAGGTCTGGTACACGTGGGTAAGGTGAAAATAGAAGCTCAGAGTGATTTCATAGCTGCTCTGCAAGTGAAAACCTGCTGACCACATAAAACCAATGGAAGTGGTTTCCACCTAGCAAAAATACTCATTTCAGCTCCAGCCCTGTTTCTGAGCTGTAGTTTTCTACAGGGGAACCTTCAGCAAAATTACACGGTCAGTGTTACTGTACTGGCTGCAGCAGTGATGCCAGAGAGCAGGGCTCATTAGGGGATAACGTGCTGTGGGTGGGTAGCTCCGTACTGGGACCGATGCCTTCATTTCTACAGGTAAGATGTTGGTTACAGAGGCTCCCAGCTGTTTGGTGTGAGCTTTTATTTAACGGAGTGTCTCCTCACTTTAATTCCTACCAAAATGTGTCAAACTGTGTCACCAAAAAACAAACTGTCACCAAAAAATCACGGGGGATATAACCATTTTTTTTGAGCTCAAGCATTTTCTACGTTGTCTGTAATCAATGGTGCTGGTTTGGAAAAGGGTTCCCCTGTTCTAGCTGCTGTTAAGGGTTTTGCCCTGTCCTGTTCTTACTTTTGTATTGTTTTACTGTCGGAGTGACTCCAGGAGGAGCCTTGGAGTTTCTCTTCAGCAAACAGCTCGTTATACAAATCTCACTGCACACACCCCACCTCCCTGGGGGTAATTTTATATTTATGAAATACATTATTTGGGATCGTTTTGGAGAAGCTTAAATGCCTGTTGGGCCGCCTTAAGGGTGGGTTATGAGATGGAGCTTGTTGATTTTTCCTCCCGGGAAGTGTAGTGCTGGGATTGGAACAGGATGCAAAATTCACCCGGTAGTTTGTTGTGGAGATACGGGGCTAGTGAGCTGAGCAGCCAGCGTAGGAGAAAGCCCATCTTCTCAACCTGCCCCCAAAGAAACTGCTCTTCTCTGAACTTTTTCGCCGTGAATTGCAGTGCATAACGTGGCCTGATGCTGGCCCTTCCCACCCTGCCAGCTTCCCAGCTGGCCCAAGGCAGGTGGTGGTCTGGAGTGGTAGTGCTGGGACCGGAGTCAGAAGTTAGTTAACAGCTCTGCTGGTGGGCAGGAGGGAAAAGTGAGGGGCAGGTCTCCTCCTGCCTCTGCTGTGCCCCAGGAATGCTGCTACATGGAGTAGGTGTTGGAATCCTTTTTCTTGGGATCCTCAGCTTGTCTCTCTCAGGGAGGAGGAAAAACAGCCTGTCCCTTTGTGCTCTGCATACATGGGTCTGGATCGAGCTGCCTCGGCTGTTTTGTTGCATACAGCTCACCCTTCCCAAAGGGAGAGCGTGCTCGGAGCCAGGGAGCTGGCTGTGCTGGCAGGGCGGCCTGGGGCAGCGCCAGAGGAAGGAGGTGATGTTTGCGTGAGTGAAAATGGAGAAATGACCGCGCTGCTGCAATCAGTTTCATTGCTTCAGCAGATCTGAGGCCTGCTGCTCAGAGTCCAAGGTCTGGGCGGTAAAAGGAAAATCGCTTTTGGAGGGCAGAGAAACCATGTTCAAAGCAGTCTCCCTCTTCTGGTTCACCGCTCACTCGTGTCGCAAGAGCATTAATGCTTTCCCAGAGGTAGGGCTGGTTTAATGAGCATCCTGCTTCCTCCACTTACACGAATCCTTTTTGCGGAAGGAAATAGGTTTGCTGTGTTTCATTTTCCTCTTGCAAGGCTTCGCTAAAGCTTGGGGATGAGCTGTCTCAGAGCAGTACTGAGCTGTGATGGAAGATGTGCAGGGAAGCGGGGTGGGCAAGGAGGTTCAGGAGGAGCAGCTGCAGGACGGGGAAGCTCCCTGAATTCTCGTGTCTGGGTGTGTGCAATAGTAAGGTCGTCACCTCCCGCGTGGGCCTTCTCTTTGTACGCTTTATTTACAGTGTTCCAAGAAATGGTTTCCTGGGGTGTTGACATGTTTTTCAGCGTGGATTTCCTCCTTACGTCTGAGAACTTGTGCTGGGCTTGGGACTTGAAAGTAAAACCAGAACTTGTTTGGAAGGGAACAAAAGACTTGGATGTAGTGGTGAACTGGTTAATAACAACAGAGAGAAAAAAAATATATATCAGCCCCAGAATTTATTTTGAGACAAAGGGCAGCAAAGTTAGCATTATAAATGCCCTGGGCTGTCTGGCAAGTTTGTCTGAGCTGCCTGCGCAGCCACACAATGAATTGAAAGCAGAGCTGAAAGACAGTGAAGGTAAGACATTACTTGGCAGCAGCTACAAGGAAGGAGCATGCGCCTGGATCAAATAAACGTGATGAAGCCATGAGAGTTAAAGTCAACCTGAAAATGTTATTAGAGCTGTTGTTGCGTCCTCCATCCCCCCCTATCTGTTGTTAAAGCATCAGGGAAGGGAGGTTTGTGAAATGTCACCTGGCGGGGATAGCAGGCTGGGGAGCAGGGAGCTTGTGGTGTGTGAAGGGGGGCAAAGAGTTTTTTTCTTTTCTAGAGCAGTTTGGTAACTGGGCTGCTAGTGCTTAGGTTAGTTACTGAGGTTTTTTACTGCTCCTGTTCCCTGAAGCCACAAGTTTCTCCCAGGCAACGCAGGCAGGCCGGCACGCACCCTGCGCCCGCCTTGCCCGACATTGCCTCTGGCTCTGCCCTGACAGTTTCAGGAAGAAATGACCGCAGGGAAAATAACGCTGCAGCGGGCAAACAGATGAGTAATGAAACCCATGGTATTATTTCATACGCTGCTAGGTGGCAAAGTGTCTGTATTTATGCACATGTGCACACATACAGGCAATTGTAGAAAAATAAGATAATGAGCGCTTAAGCAGGTTATGGTTATGACCGCAAAATCCCTTGGTTAAAGATTCCCCCTCCTCTTCATGTCTGCAGGGTGTTCTGCAGGTATTCAAAAATAAAAATAAAAAAAATATTTGTATAACATTGTGCAAATGAAATCACAACCTGGAGAAAGGCACAGGCCAAGTTCTTCCTCCAGGCAGCCTTTAAGTTGAAGACGTTCAGTTTCTGAGGATTGTTGCGCATGTGGCCGTTGGGTTGACCTTGCCCAGCCATCAGGACTTTCAATTAAAATCAAACTTAAGAAAATCAGGGCCTGTTTTTGTACCAGCAAGGAGCGCGGCAGCTTTGCCTGGTGCTGGAATCATCAGTGTGTCTGTGGGAATGAAACCAGAGTCTCCCCGCCACCTTGGGTGGGATGTGCAGAAGCAGATTACCCCGTGCCTTTGCAGCACCTACTCCATCTCCTGCAGCTCTGGGCTGTCGCGTTGAGCTCTGAGCTCCCACAGCTGTTGCCAAAGGCAGCTCAGGGGCTGAGGCCACGGGAACCCAGATGAGCTCGGTGCTCTCGGAAGAGCCCCGGGAGTCTGGTTCCTGTGGCTACTCACCAAGGCAGTCCAGAAAGCAAGAAGGAAAATGAAACTTATAAGGTACCATTGGAACAGTAGTTTTTGAGGGAAGGGTTTTGCAGTAGCACCAGGAGCCAGCTGAGGACTGGTGTGGTTGGGGATCTTTGCTAAACAGTGTTACGTGTGGCACAGCTGTGCTGCAGGCTTCGCTGTTTTGTTTGTGTTGGGCAAGAGCAAAACACGACGGTCAGAGACAAGCACGTTTCGTGGCCAAGCCTCGCCTCCCTCCCTCCGTGAGGCCACGGGACTTCCTCCGGAGAGGGGCCGCTGGGGTGAAGCGAGGCTCTGCAGCACAGCGGTGATGACACAGAAATGCCAGGGGGAGGCAGAGGGTGCTGGGCACAGAGCAGGGCAGTGCGGGGGCAGCCAAGGATGAAGACAGAAGGCTCAGGCCTGGAAAGCCATGGGATGGGCAGCAGGAGCAAGGAGCAACTCCTGCCTGGCTTCAATGTGGAGGAGAACAAGCCCATCTCAGCACCCTGGGTTTTGACCCCGGTTTGGCTGAGCTGTCCCAGGTCCCAGCAGCCTTGGGCTGGGCTTGGCAACCCCAAAGCAGAGAGGGGCAGCACGAGGACACAAACTACCCCAGAGAACTGGGAGGCAGCCCACGAGACCCCGGCCTCCTGCTGCTTGTGGATAAGAGCTGATGGGAGCAGTTTGTCTCCGTGCCTCAGTGCTCCCTTTCCCAGCACCGCGGGGAAGAGCTGCGGAGTTGGCTCAGGATGGTGCCGAGGAACGGTGTGAGGGCTGAATGCCCCAGGTGGGCTCAGCTAGCCTGCACCCCCCACTGGGGGCAGAAGCAGGGGTGCATCTCCCTGGGAAAGCCTCAGGCAATCCCAGGGGAGTGGCAGCAGCTGCCCGGGCACAACCTTGGCCTGGGCTGCAGAGCTGATTAGGGATGCAAGATGGGACAGGACCAGCTCCTGCCTGCAGCATTCACTGGGGTCTGCCTGCAAGTCCCAGGGATGCAGCTGCTGGAAGCCACACACGCCTGTTCCCCAGGGCAGCCTTGGCACTCACGGCTCTGCCTCGACACCCGAGCTGTTTCACTGCTGCCACTGGCGTACCATTATCTGCCATGGCAAGGAATGGGGGGGGGGGGGCAGGGGGGCAGATAAGGGTGCTCTGCAGCGAGGGGGGCTGCACGAGACCCAGATGCTCTGCAGCATGTTAGTGGAAAGCAGGTGAGCTGACTCAGAGTCAAACTGTCAGGTTTGGGCAGCACTGTGGCTGTTCAGGGGTAGAGGGCTGATTACGCAGGGTGAACCTGATGCAGAGGTGCAAGGCCAGTGCTGGAGTACAGGATTTATTTAAACAGGCACTAAGACCCCCCCCCAGGGTTGTGCCGGCAGGAGAGGTCCTTGTGTTCTTCACGGGAGGCTGTGCTGCTGGCCTGTCCGTGCAGGAAAAGGACTTGCACACCAGCAGACTGAATATGATACAGAGTACACAAGTAATAACAAAAGTGGGCTGCATCCACCCCAGTGTCCAAGGCAGCTCTATCATGCTCTGCTCGAACATTCTCTCGTGTCTGTCACATCTTGGGGGGGTTTAACGAGGGGGTTTGGTCTTGTCTGTGCTGGGCTCCGTGCTGCTGCTGCCTGGGCTCAAGCACAGCCTGAGCTGAAATCGTGGAGGGGAACGACTGCGAAGGCTCGTGGTGTGAGCAAGAGAGCAGCTGTGCTGGCACTGGAGGCTGGGGCACCCCTCCCTGCAGCCACTGCTCTCACACAAGGCTCATGGGGAGCTGCCACAGGCCAGGCTGCTCCCAGGGAACAGCTGGTCTGGGGATTCAACATCTCTCCATCGCTGTCAGGGGTTTGTGTGGGCCATGAAGAAGCACCTGGGGTGTCTGTGGGTGCTGGTGCTTGTGCCAGCCTGCTGAGGACCAGACCAGGGTGCCAGGGTCTGAAGCTCCCCTAGCTTTCTGCTCTTCTGACGGGCTTCCCCAGGCTCCTGATGGTGTGGCGCTCTCGGTGTGAAGCAGTCTCAGCTATTTGGGGATGCAGAAAAGATGCTGCTCTAGATGTGCTGTGCCCTGGGCTCAGTTGATGCAGTGCCATTGAGGACGGCTGATCCACCGGGGCAAGGTGCACATCTCTGCCACGTGCCTAGGTGCGGCTGCTTGTGCTGGTAATTATTCCAGCTTTGTGGCCCTGTGGCTGCCTGTGCTGGTAATTATTCCAGCTTTGTGGCCCTGCTCTTTGCCTCCCCAGAAGCTGATTGCTGGCACTGGTCCAGGTTTCTAACTATCCTGAAATGAAACTCCTTTGCTGCTTTCTGGAAGCTGGTGCTGGATCTGCCCTGTGCCCGCAGGCTGTCCCCTGATGCTGTTGGGGTGGTGGGCAGCCCCGGAGCAGTGCTCACCGTGCCACTGCTCTCTGCTAATCCTGACTTCTGCCCCGATGCCTCCAGCTCAGGGAGCCTGATCCTTGCTGCCTGGTTTGCTGGGCCTGCCTGTGCCAAACGTGGCTCCAGAGCTGCAGGGGGTTGTCCTTCCACAGGGAGAAGTGGCCTTGCATTCGTGGCTGTGATCCCTGTGCCTCTGCTTTGTGGAGGGTCGGGGGGGGTGGTTACAGGGTATGCTGGTGGTGCTGGAGCCCTGTCCCATGCTGCGTTCTCTGCAGTCTCATCCAGCTCCAGCAGACACCTGCAAGGCACAACACCGGCAGGGAACGACGCTGCACCAGGCCCCCCCCCGGCCATGTGGGAGCTGCATTCAGCAGCAGCTCAAATAGCTGCTGCCCTGGGCCGTGCAGAAGAATGGATACAGCAGGAGCACAGGGGAGGCGTGAGAATGAGGAGGCTGTCACAGGTCGAGCCGGAAGGCCCCGAAATAGCTGGCTGCTGCATCTTTGTAGTCAATGGCCAGCGAGGAGACCGAGACAAAGAGCTCATCGCCGGCCTTGAGTTCAAACAGCCCCCCCTGGTAGAGAGCATGGAGGCCGTAGTCTGCCTCGGGTGCCCAGCACTTGGTGCCGACCCCTTTGAGCAGGAGGATGGGCTGGCTGTAGGACGTCTTCCAGTTGATGCACTGCACGAGCTGGGGGACGGAGACGCGGGTGCTGGCCCCCTCCCTGGGGTAGCGGAAGTAGATCTGGGAGTAGACGTAGTACTTGCCCGCCTGGGTGACCCGCAGCCGGCCATCCCGGTATGTGATGTTCTGCAGGTGGGAGTGGATGGTGCTGTCTTCCCAGTGAGCAATGGCATGGCGGCAGGACTGGGAGAGGTTCCCAAAGCGCTTGGAGATTCCTGGGGAGAAGGAAGGGTCACCAAGGGGAGTGCACTGCGCTGGGAAGCATCCCTCAGGGTCAGGAGGAAGGGAAGGGGTGGCCCTTTCACTCTTCTACAGTCATGCAGCTTGGAGTGGGGGCAGAGAGTGTGGCTGCGGGCTGGAGACCTGTGCTATGTGCTCTAGGTGATCCTGCTTGGCAGGGGGGTTGGACTAGCTGATCTTCAGAGGTCCCTTCTATCCTCGGCCATTCTGGGATTCTGGAGAGCAGAAACATCTCCCCACCTGCCACCAAATGCAACCTCCCACGCTGAGCCCCCTGCCCTTCAGGGGAGATCTCCTCCCTGTTCCCACCTTGGAATCTCTCCAGCGCCCTGCTAGCCTCCCCCAGCTCACCATCCAGGGCCAGGCTCTGCGGGCGGAGGGTGAGATGTGCTGAGGGCTTGCCAGGTGTTTTGGGAGGAACCTGTCCCTCCGAGGTATTGAAGTAGCTCTTCTGCACCTCTGTGAGGAAAGAGACAAATCGCTATAGAGGTCAGAGTGCACGGGGACCCCCAGACCCATGCCACCAGAGCACGTCCTTAGCAACCAGTGAGAACTGGGCAGGACAATGCCCCACTGACCCTACAAAAGGGGAGTTTACTCGGGGATGGAAACGTCTGGTCAATTATTATCTAACATTCTGTGCTGCCCCTGTGGTAGACAGGCCCTGCTTCCCCAGGCTCCAACCAGACACAGCTATCCCTCCAACCTGTGTGAGGGGGGTAAGCCCTTTCCCCACCCAGCGGGGCAGTCTGTGCCCCCTGTCCCACCCCAGCTCACAGCCGCGGTGCGGTGCCTGGTGGAGTTTGCCCTGGGAGCAATGGAGCAGCCCAGCCTGCTGGCATCCCCGGCCGCACGCTTGGGTGCGAGCAAACAGATGGGTGCTTTGCAGCACCAGGGAGCGGAGCCCCGTCTCCTGCCCCAGGTGCTCAGCCCGGACGAACTCACCCTTCACGCTCCTGTGGATCACGTTCTCCGTCACCTGAACCGTTAGAGAAGAAAAACAGCCCCATGGTTTAAAGGCGCAAAGGATGTTCCCTACTCCCCAGCTCCTCCCATCTTTTCCATCTTTCACCCTGTGCCTTTGGACTCTACCAGCTCCTCGATGCAGAGATCTGCAGAGGGCCTGGCGTGCAGCTGCACTCCTCTGATCCCGCTTAAATCAAGCCCCTGCCACCCCCTTGTGAGACAGATGGGGAAATTGATGCAGGGAGGCAAGCAGGAGCCCTCCTGTGCTGTGTGCCACCCTCCCCAGCCCCACAGGCCCGTGCTCACCATGGCCACGTAGGCTTTGATGGTGTTGGCCAGCTTGAGGCAAGACTGGTTGCTGATCAGCTCCTCCAAGCTGGAGCCCTCCTGCTGCTGATTGATGAGCTGCAGACACCTCAGCTCCTCCAAGCTCCCTTGTGACTGGGCTTTGAGCTGGAAGGGAAACACCCAGACATCCAAGAATTGCCCAGAGCAGGCAAAGGCAGCATGTGTGATTTGGCTGGTGGATGCAGAGGCGATTCCCCTGTGGGGTACGCGTATGGGTTCAGCTGCCTTTGGCCTGGCTCCTCCAGTGTCAGGGTGCCCACAGCCACACCACTAAATGGAGACTGACCCCGAAGGTCCCTGATCACGGAGCTGGTGCTGGGATGACTTGGTGCCACTGGGACACAAACACTGACAAGCTGCTCTGCTGGGAAGGAATTAGTTGGGTGGATCCCGAGTTCTGTCAAAAATCTGTTTTGTGAATCGGACAGATTAGATCTCTTCTTGTCCTCCTACAATCCCTATGGCTGGCAGAAGCAAGCCTTGCTCATCCCAGCTCGTGGGGAAATATGACAGCCCCTTCCATTGCATCCCAGTGCTGAGCATGAGAAGAAAGGGGGACACGAACTCCTGCAAACTGCAGAGCACCATGTAAAGGAGAGGCATCAGAATATCCCCTTCTCCATCTCCTTTACCTCTTCTGCTCCTGCCCTGGGCAAATGTGGTGTCTTGATCAGAAAAACCCAGCCTGAGCTTTGAACAAGCTACTTGCAGACCCTGGGGAAGCAGTTTCCCTGCAATTCTGCCCCCCACGTGCCCCAGGCCTGCACAGGGGCTGTGCGCAGAGGTGAGAGCTGCCGCTCCAGCCTGCAAGTGTCCGGGCAGCCTGCTGCGTGGTGACCAGGCTCCATGCTGTGCTGCTGAACTGAGCTTGTTGCAAACAGAGCTCTCACACACCTTCTCCCTCCCAGGGCTGAGCCATACCGGCTGGAGGCTGGAGGCTGAGCACTCAGCCCAGGCAGATCTCAAAAACTTCCTAGTCTGCTGGCTTGTGGTTTGGGATGGGAAGCCTTTCCGTATGATGTGAGCTGCTGCATGGTGAGCTATGCCTTGCCAGTGTGTCCCCAGGCTGACCTGGCTTGGTTCTGACCCCGGTGTCCCAGTGGGGTGAGCTGCTCCACGGATGACAGGCATGGCTGTGGGGTTGCTGTTCTGCTGTATAGGGTGCGGGAAAACCAAGGCACAGATGGGACAACTGCCCTGAAATCAGTGTGCCAGGAATGAACACAAGCACCTTGACCACCCCACCTTTATCACCTTGGGCTGTCCTAGATCAGGACGCAACCCAGGAGCCCTTGGGCTTGGCCACAATGTCAGTGTCACCAGCATCCTGTGCTTCCCAAGGGTCCTTGCCTGATCAATGGAGACTCCACTACCAGCAGAAAGACTACATAAAGTAAGACAAAAAGTATTTTTTTTCCTATTGGGCCAACAAGTCAGCCCTAGCACTGGCTGGCTGGATTTGCCAGGAGCACCGTGTTTGGGAGGTGGGTGGCAGTGATGAACACAGAGGACGTGGTGTGGTGCCTCGTACAGCTGGATGACTGTGAAAGGGTGAGGGTAGCCTTAGCAGTTTTGCCTCATGTGGATTTAGCCGGCCAGGCTGCAGTCGTGCAAAGACGTGCCTGTCTGAGTGGGTGGATGCTCAGCGCCTGCTGAGGAAGCACATCTGCAAGCAGCGGGGCTGCTCACATGGAGCTCAACACGAGCACATGCTTGGGCAAAGCCACTGAACGCAGCACGCTGCTCTGCACTGCCAGGAGCGCAGATCCCAGCACGTGCACACACAGCCAGGGTCAGCTCTCATCCCATCGGTCCTGGTAAGGAGGCAGCACAGTCCCAGCATAGCCACGGGCACTGCAGCCTGGCACTGACTGCAATGCTAATTGCTAATTGCCTCCATTAAGGCTGCCTGTGCCACCAGCACTTCTCTTTTAGAGGGTAGCCGCTCTGCCTGCCTTGTCTGTCCCCCCTTCTGGGAAGCATGCACAGGGTAGGGCTTTAAATTCAGTGAAAAGCAGGAGAGAAAATTCTGTAAAACTGGGGGAGGAGGGAGGGGGGCGGCAGGGGGAGGAGGTGGGCATTGTGTATGCGTGTGCATTGGGGTGAGGACAGGCTGGCTGGGTTGAGTAATTCAGAGTCCCCAGATGTGCTGAGCTCTGATTGCCTATACCTAGCACTGATCCCATGCAGGGATCTGGTGAACAGACTCCAAAATTACCCCGAGAGTTAAATTTAAGTGACCATCTTCCTTCATACCTTCCCCCAGGCTCTGTCTGCCCACATTTCTGTCCTCTCACTGCTGCCTTTCATGTAAATCCTTCACAGTGGGTGCCACACGGGATCGAGGCATGGAAACCAAGCCCGGAGGGGAGTCCACTCCAAAGGATGTTGGACCGGGCACCAGACAGGCTGTTCCTCCTGCATCCATGGGCAGGACTTTTCCCAATTTTCCCCCCTCTGTTGTGGTTTTGTGTGATGCTTGGCACTCCAGTGCTCTTTTCTTGATGATGAGCCCTCCATCATCAAAGCTGACGGTTACCATTGGTAGAACTGCCCAGAAAGCTGCTTGGCAGTACTTAGTTTCCCTTTCTCCATAACAAAGATCTCTTCTGTTCGGTGTTTACCCTCCTCGACCCTTCCACTGCTAGGGGATTGCTGTGGCTGTGTCTTAGCAGGGGCAATAGCGCGTGTGGGTGGGTTTGGTAACAGAATCAGGTCTGTTGCGTGCACGTTTGTTGCGGCAAGGACAGTCTCTGTGTAGTGGTCACAGGGGGCCCAAAGCTCTGGGGCTGGTGGTCTCCAGCAGGCAGCAGTGGGGCAGGGCCCCAGCGGTGGCCGGGGTGGGTCGCAGCACCTGGCCCACGGGTCCTGAGCTTGGGGACGGGTTGGCGTGAGTGCCACCAGGAGTGGGCAAGAACGGCTGAACCCCAGCACCGTTACTTGCTGTGATTGAGCAGGAGTGAGTGCCCGGGATCTGCTGGTACAGATTCTCCCCAGCCAAATGCTCACACAGTGGTTTTAGCAGCCCTGCAGGGTGATGAGCCCCCTGCCCCGGGCTCAGGCCAGCCTCCGAGGCGGACCCGGGGCTCCGGGCGGACCCAGGCCAGGCGCTGCCCGGCTGCGGACGGGGCTCGGGGCGCCTTTCTCCCTGCCTCCCTCCCAGCCGGGGCTACGGCCCCAGCACGGCTCCGCGCCGAAGCTCTCCCGGGGGGCAACCCCCGCCCCGCCGCCCCCCGGAACCCCGCGGAGCCCCCTCCCGGCGCCGGGGGCTTCGTCCCCGCGGCGGGCTCACCTTGGAGATGGCCATGGTGAAGTAGACGAAGAGGCCGGTGGTGGAGGCGATCTGCAGGGCGACGATGGCCATGACGGCCACGCTGCCCCACAGCGGCCCGCCCCGCCGCCGCCGCCCTCCCCGGGGGCCGTCGTCGGGGCCGTCCGCCAGCATGCGGGCCTCCGAGCCGCCGCTGTCCGAGCGCCCGTACGGCCCGGCCCGGGGCTGCTGCGGGGCCATGGCCCGGCCGCCGCCGCCGTGCTCCGAGGGGAAGGGAGCGGCGGCGGGGCGGGACGCGGGGCGGGACCGGGACGGGCGGCGGGGCGAGGGGCGGCGGGGGAGCGGGGCCGGGTGCCGGCCGTGGGGCTCTGACCGCTTGGGAGAACCCGTCCCGGGCCGGGGTGCCGTGAGGGGCTGGTCGGAGGGCTCGGCTGGCAGGGGGGGGAGGCTGTTTTGGTGCTCTCAGGTGTCTGGGTGCCGATCCCGAAGCATTCCCGGCTGCTCTGAGGTGTTGTTTGGAAAGCAAACAGAAAGCCCGGAGAAAGGCTGTTGCCTGACGACTTCGTGGGGGCCTTTAGTGCTTTTGTCTCTGGAATGGAAGTGAGACCGTAAGGAAACCCACGAACACTCCAGTCTTCCCAGAACTGCCTTCTCTCCTCTGAGGATGGGGCATGGGGAAGCTGTGGACCCAGCCCAAACCCGCAGACAGCTGTAGTAGCACCGAGTGGTGTGCTGGGGGCAAATCTATAACTTACGGCAAAACCAGACCTGACTGTGAGCGAGAGAGGCTGGACCCCGGTGAAACCCACGAGGGAAGAAGCTGCCCCGTGGCCCACCACCCTCCCAAGTCCTCACGCCGTGCAGCCGTCCCCAGGCAGGGACACAAAGGGACATGGCCACGGAGACAAGGCCGTGGAGCCAGAGCTACGCTGTGCCAGCCCGGCTGAGCTCCCTTCGGGTCCCCACCTAGCGCTGCACGCCGTCAGTGACAGCTGTGAGCCACAGCTCCATGAGGCTGAGCTTTGATCCTTGAGGGTATTAGAAACGTCTGTGATAATTCAGTAATTAAATCAATTCAGGATTTGGCCCTTAAGCTTCAACTTTCTGGGCTGGATCTTGCAGAGCATGTCTCATCTGAGGAACCTCCCTCACCTCAGAACTGGGGTGAGCTGCTAGGAAGGGACAGCTCACCCGTGGCTCACTTTTCTAGCACTCTCACACAACGAATGGCATTTTTTCCTTTAAGAAAAGAACTTGTCCCACTTCTCATCCTGCCTGCCAGAAATGGCACTGTCTTTTCCACTGAATCCTGAAATCTCCGTCTTTCTGCAGACAAATTTCCAGCAGGGAGCCCCAGTGGGACACACGCTGCTGGTCAGGGTTCAGGAAGAGGGAGCTATTCACAAGTACGATCTCAGTAAAAGGAAAAGGGCAGTTCCAGTATCTCTTCTTACCAGACATTGTGGCTGCTACGACTCCTTTGTGTGTCTGGGAGGGAAGCACCAGCTTCCTCTCTGGTCTGTAACTGCCGTGGGCTAGGGTAAGGGGGGATAGGAATTGTCCTGCCCTCAGTGCCAGAGCAAGAGCTTGAACTAAAAGCTCTCAAGCATCTTTCCAGTCCTGCTTTAGTTATGCATACTTCCCTGGCCCATACAGGTGGCCTCATTGTTCCTGGAGCGCTGGAGCTCTTTGCCCTGTTTGGAGAGTGAGGCAGTGTGAGGCTCTCTGGGGGTATTGTATTTTATTTTATTTATTTTATTCTTATTCTTATTCTTATTTTATTTTATTTTATTTTATTTTATTCTTTTTTATTTTATTTTATTTCATGAAGGAAAAGCTCTTTTTTGCCTGGAGTGCTCAGCTGTGCAGAGGTCCAGCTGTGCCGCAGCAGCAATGCTGGGGAGCCCCCTGCCCAGCCGCTCACCCTGCCCCCTCTTCCTCATGTTTCCCGTAAAGCAGACACTTTTGCTCTGCAGGTAACGGCTTCCTGCCATAGCCCTGGGCAGGTCTCCCTGTGGGGTAGGTATTTGCTCCCTCCTTGCCCCTCAGACTGATGCCTGTGCACTCATCCTACCTCTCCAGCCTTGCTGTCTGGACCCAGCGCTGCAGCTGGGTTGACAGGGCACGTACCCCAGGAGCAGTTTTGCATGGGTCTCCTCAATGGGCCTCCCTGCACCCATGCCTGATTTGCTGTGAATTGATGGTAGGGTCACAATCTCAGCACTTCCATATCCCCAAGCCCAGTTTTAGCCCTAAGTACGCACAAATTGTCAGTAATCCCTGCAGCACTGGCCAGGCATGTCAGGCTTCTCCAGGCTGCTGGCATGCCCTGCATGCAGAGGAGCCACATGATGAGTAGTCATGACCTCCCAGACATGGGAAAGTGGGTAACTGGCCACCTTATCTGCTTTTATTGCTTTTATAAAGGACTTCACCAAGCCTTGAATAATGCAAACTCCGTACAAATGTCTTTAGATCACTGATCTAATCATGCTGTGTCAAGAAGGATACTCCTGAGACAAGGGGAGCTCTGGCAAGTGTCTGGAAGTGGGAGACAAGTGAAGTGACACGCCAAATGCAGGGATGGCTGTTGCCACACGCAAGCTGCTTCTGTTGGAGCTGGGGAAGGGCACTCGGCAAGGAGAAAGGTGGCTATCCATTTCTAAAAATGCAGTGGAAATAGAACCCTCCTGGTTGTTCTCATTAAAAAGGCTCAGTACCTTCAGAACCAGGTTGAGCAAGTGGAGGCAAAGCCAGAAAAAGGTGCATCTGTGGGTCAAAACACTTGCAAAATCTTGCCGTAGTCTCAAGCAGCAATTCTGCCTGCTTGTTGGAGGGCTGTGTGCCCCGAGGGACTGCAGGAGCCCCACATGCAAGGGGCAATGTTTGCCTGTCCGAGCCGCCAGCCAGCCAGTGTGGGGAGAGAGCAGAGCTGGTCATACTCCTGCTTTTGGTGGAGATGGACTTGAGGAGCCAAATGCATCTGCAATCCAGGACACGGATGCATGTGCAGAAGCAACCCCGGTAATGCTCATCCATGTGCTGTGATCCTGGTCCATTTGCTGCGCTATAGGATGGGGCAAGCACCCAGCTGTGCTCTTCTGATGAGTAGATGCCTGGAGCTACAAGGACTTAGTAGCCTGGGGCTGCTCTCTGTGCCTTGAAGACAGGAGGTTTGCAAAGCAGCCAAGCCTGTGAGTGAGGGCAGGACCAGAACTGGAACTGTGCAAAGAAAATTGGGTGGGAGCCAGATGAAGAACTGCCTCTTGAGACTGGCTGAGTTGTTTTTTTACTTTTAATGTTTCCTGGCCTGTGCGGTAGGAGAGCTGGGCCAGCTGAGGCTGGAAGTTTGTTTCCTCAGTGCTGGGTGATGCAGAATCAGTGCAGAAAAGTGGGAGAGAGCGTTTTGCTGGGATCTTGCTTGTGTCACCAGCAAGGCACTGGAGGGGGGAAACTAGGCAGAGATTGCCTGTACAATGTGAGTTGTGTGGGATTTTGCACTCTGCCCCTCAGATTCACTTTGGCTTTGCTTCAGGAATGATGGAAGAATGTGCAATTTAGTCACGTTATTTTCCCAGGTTTTACAGAGACGATGGTATGTGCAGGATCTATTGGGTTAGCCTAGATTGGACTCCCCCCCCCCCCCCCCGGTTGGGATGGTCAGCAACAGAGCATTCTTTCCCAGTTCGCATCTTCTGCAGCGGAGATCCAGGTCCAGGTCTCATTTTCCCGAGGCTGCTCCTTTAAGGCAAGCCCCAGCCTGGCCTCGTTTGCTTGAGCAGCTGATGATTTTTAACATGTGTTGGCTACAGGATAGTCAGTCAGGAAACAGCAGCCCCCCCCCGGGGATGCGAAATCAGCGCATGCAACTCGGGAAGAACTTCGCTAACCTCCCTGGCATGCTCTCTTTAGCATTTGTCTTTTGATTTGAACCAATGAATTCCTGTGCCTAAGCCTTATTTAATAAATAAATAAATAAATAAATAATAAAAAGCCTCTTCCCCATCACACCATACTTCCAGGTTTCAATGGGAAGCTCGGTGCTTCCAGCTGGTGTACTGGATCGGCTCATCTTCCTGCGCAGGTCTGCCCCAACCACGTGGAGAATGCGCTGTGACATCTGTGTCCGACATCTGGGGTCAGTTCTGGGGGTGGCAGGAACCAGCCCTGCTCCCTTGGCCAGTCCTCTCCCGTGGCCCAGCAAAGCCGGGGTGGTTCTCCCCCTCCCTGGGGCAGTGTAATATTTTACCAGGTAGCAGGAACCTGAGAAACAGAAGATGTGCCAATGGCACGCCTTGGCCCCTGCCCCTCTGTGCCTCATTTTCCCTCTGCCTAGCACAGGTTTTCAGAGGACCTTGCTCCCTGTGAGGTTGCCAAAGTGCTTTAGATCACTGCAGGAAGATGCCCAGCTTATACAATGCCCTGGTGCTTGTTTATCCTGGGGGATGCTGCAAATGCTGTGCTGCAGGGATGTGCCCTGGCTGGGTGTGCTCTGTCAGAGGGAGGAAAGGCTGGTCTGGATGCAGATTACAGAAAACACATGCATAGCAGGAGAGCTCCCAGGGTGCTTATTATGTAGAACTAGTGCAAAGGGATGGATGCCAACAGGGAAGTACCAAGATTTGGGACCCTGGTCCCAGCTCCTGCAGCCAGTTTCAGACTTTCCAAGAAGTAGTGCTTTCCCTTGCAGCATCTTTTCAAGCAGAAAGTTACCATCCCTCCATCGGGCATGGGCAGAAACCAGCTGGAGATGGCCATGGCAGTCCTGCTGCTGCTTAGATCAAGGAGGGATGAGTAAAGCCTGCTCTCTTATCTCCTCCTCCACCTAGAATGGAAAGCAGCCCTGCGGGAAAGGACCTGAGAGTCCCGGTGGACAGCACGTTACCCGTGAGCCAGCGCTGTGCCCTCGTGGCCAAGGAGGCCAGTGGTCTCCTGGGGTGCATTCAGAAGAGTGTTGTGAGCAGGCTGAGGGAGGGGATCCTGCCCATCTCTCCAGCCCTGGTGAGGCCTTACCTGGAGCCCTGTGTCCAGTTCTGGGCTCCCCAGTACCAGAGGGGCATGGAGCTCCTGGAGCGAGTCCAGCAGAGGGCTATGAAGATGATGAGGGGACTGGAGCATCTCTCATATGAGGAGAGGCTGGGAGAGCTGTGCAGAAAATCGTGGAAGGGGAAAAGGGTGGAAGGGGAAAAGGGTGGAAGGGGAAGAGGGTGGATGGGAGGAAGGTGGTTTTGGTTTGTTTTCTTTGTTTCTCACTTCTCTAGCTTGTCAGTGATAGGCAATGCATTTCTCTAATCTCCCCGCTCTGAGTCTGTTTTACCCGTCACGGTAATTGCTGAGTGATCTCTCTGTCCTTATCTCAACCCCTGAGCCCTTCTCATTGTATTTTCTCTCCCTTTGAGGAGGGGGAGAGCAGTTGTGGTGGGGCCCACCTGAGTAAAACCACCACACACACACCAACAGACCCAACACAGACACACAGTGTGTCCTTTCTTTGCAAGGCACACAGACCCTCTGCTTTGTTCCAAGGAATTTGGAGAAGCATGCAAACCATATGGAGGCTGTGGGGAGGACCGATTTCAGCGAAGCAGTAGTTGAAGCTGACTCAGAGCTTCCCACCGCAGGTTTCCTGCTGGCTCAGGGCTTTTTCAGCCTTCCTCCCTCCCCATCCCCAGAACCATCCAGCTCCTTGAGAGCAGGCTGAGGAATATTTACGTTTCACCCACAGAACTGCAAGGGACCCCTTCCCTTTGTCAGGGCAGTTCACAGGGCCAGCGTACTCACTGCCTAGTAATATTTTAGTAGACACATCCTTCTGGAAATCACTGAGTGCACCTAGCTGGATCTGGGTCAGTGTATGCCTGTTTCTGGCTGCACAGCAGCCACTGGACTGCCCCACAGTGTGCTGGCTGCCAGGCTGCAAGGAGAGCACACGAGGACACAGCCTTTTTTACCCACAGCCTCCCAAACTCAATGGGCTGAGAGCAGTCTGCAGCCCCTATCTGCCACCAGTTCCCTCCCTCCCTTTGGTTGGGGCCAGGGTTTGCTTTTCCCTGTTATCACTGGGGAGTGAGGCCTTCCTGCCGGGCTGCAGCAAGCCATCTGCAGAGCTGGCCAGCTCCTCCAGCCCCACGCAGTGCCAGCTGCAGGGCTGAGGCTGAAGGCTCTCAGTCATCCTAGGTGGGAGAGGGCTGTTTGGTTGGGTGGGCACAAGATAGCCCTCGCTGGGCAGAAACTCCCATTCCTAGAAGCTGTGGTGGGGAGCTAGTGTGTGCAGCCTTCTGCCAACGGGCAGGCTCTGGGTTGGCTCAGCTCAGCTCCTCTTCTCCCACAGCACGACTCTTCCTGGCTCAGCCCCAGGGTCTGGCACTGCACCTCAAGGGAAGACATCTCCAACTTCGGCTGACTGGTGCCTCCCCTGAATGGTTAAGCTTAGACATGACACCTGGCTGCTCCTGGGCTGCAGAGAATAAAAGGAAGCTCTGCTGGGTTGTTTTGACTCATCCTCCGGGTTTTGCAACCTCCTGAAAAAGCAGAGCATCAGAGGTCAGCTCTACACCACGCAGCCCAGCCGGGTATGGGTGCACCAGCTGTGTTTCCTGTCCCCACCTCCGCAGCCCGCTTTCCTCATTCTCCTTCTGTCTCCTTCCACACAGCTGACTCTGCTCTTGCTCTCGCTGTGGGAACTGAAACCCAGGAACAGCACAGCAGAAGGTATTTTGGCTGCTCCTCCGTGTCCTTACATCTTCTGTTGCTGCCCTCATTTTGCTACCACACCGGATTACATCTCTGTGTGAAAGGAAGGTGTCTTGCGGTGTAGGAAGGATGGGTACAGAGGCACCTGCTTCAAGGGTCTGCTTCCCCTGGGCCAGCCGAATGTGGCATCAAGCTGTGTGCTAGGGGAGGGTAGAGTGGGCGGCTGGTTCATTTTCTAGCCTGACCAAAATACCCCCAGACCCTTTTCTTTCAGAGATGCAGGCCTGGGACAGGCTGTTTCTGTATGTTTGGCAGGCAGCCTGATTTCTGCGAGGTGGGGAGAGGAGACCAGGATTTCGCATGGTGATCTGAACTTGTCCTTGACTCTAGCTAGCAGCCCTGGCTCTGCCTGGCTCACCTTGCCTGGGGGAAGTGCAATGGGGCTGGTGCCTGAGGGAGCAGCCAGCCCCTGCTGTGCCCTGGAGTGGGTAATAGAAGCTTTTTCCATCTAGGCAGCACAAGCGACTCGATGTAGGGCCCCAAACCTCCTTGTGATTGCTCCAGGAGACCCTTGCCTGAGCCAGGGACAACAGGAAAGCCTGCACAAAGCACCAGGACGACACCTTCTGTAACACCCAAGGGGAACTCCTCGTTCCTGAGATAGGTGCGCCTTGGGTGGGAGCATCCCTTGGCTCTGGCGGGGGAGGAAGGCCCAGGTTCTGCCTGTTCCACACTGAATCTACTCCTCTTGGCTCGTCTGGGAGCTGATCTGCTTGCTCCCTCTGGTGAACAGTGTGGGGCACGGCCGGTCATGTTGCTTCCCGGCCTGTGCGAGCACAAGCGCCCGCATTTCTCCTCTCGCTTTTTACATCTCGTCTTCCTCCAGTGCTTCCTCTGGCCGTGCTGGGTCGGGTCCCTGGTCCAGCAGCCCTGCTCCCCACACTGGCACCCAGGGGAGGAGCAGAACACCTTGCAAGAGGCAGCCAGGAAGCCCTGGTTTTACCAGAATCTGTCTCAACCCCTTCCAGGGCCCTGCTCTCCCCGTAGATTTGTGCACATACAGCTGCAGGAAGGTGTGAATTACCAAGCTGTTTCCAGCTACAGCCATACCAGGTGTGTAGCTTCTGCATGCCGGGGTGGCTGCACATCTTTGCGTGCACAGCCCTCTGCCCTGCTTCACCCCAGCACTGCCAGAGCTGTGGCCTGGCATGCCAAGAGAGCTGCCAAGGGGGGCACGTGGCTTTGCCTGCGTTTGTGACTCCAGCAGCCAAGAGGAGCAGCTATTGCTGTGAGGATGTTGGACAGGATTCATGTTGCCGGACCTTGGATGGGCTTGGCACACTGCTACGAAGCCTCTCCGGGGATGCGTGGCTGTGTCTTCAGTAGGGTAGAGATGAGCGACTGTGCGCCAGGCACACGGTGCTCCAGAGCAGCCTCAGCCCCACGGGCAGCCCCGGTGCAGCAGCTGATGGACGTTACCTTGCTGGCTCTCCTGCACTTTCTTGTATGCCGTAGTCAACAGAAACTTAATCTGGAAATCAGTGTCGTTCAATCAAATGCAAGGCTGAGCTAGATTTGATGGAGGGGCTGCAGCTCTCCAGATGTGAGCTCTTTGCTGTTTTTCAGAAGCAGGACTGGTAGTCCAGCAAAGCCAGGATACTGACCTGAAGGTGTGGAGACGAGGACTATCTTGATTCCTTCTGCTATTCTGCACTTGTCAGAGGGGTGAGAGAGAAAGACCGTGTAGCGCTCTTTGTGGGATCTCAGTAAGAAAGACCTTAAAACAAAAGGTACAATAAAATAACTGCTTTAATAAGTTGGAATAAAAGAGGAATATAGATGGAGAGGAAATCTTATAAACCTTCAGATGCTGGGAACCTGCAGCATCAGACAAACCCAGACTGATTTCCTATGGCACTGCAGAGATCCTGTCAGTAGAGAGGGGTTCCCCCAGCCCCGCTCCCCCCACAGGCTGTGGGGCTGAGGGGCACGATGCGGTGTTGTGGGGCAAGGGGTGGGTGCGGGTTCAGTGGGGCATCAGGGGCGAGCGGAGGCAGGCGGGCAGGGGGAGCAGCATGGGGCAGGGGGACATCTGAGGAGCTGAATGGAACTGGGAGGCATTCTGAGGCTCACTGGGCAGAGGCATCTGGGGGAGTCATTGGGGTAGGGGGTTACTGGAGGCAGCAGGGGGCAATGGGGCAGGGATTCAGAGGGGCAAGGAGTTATGGCAGGTGGTTGGTCCATGAGGATGGGAACATTGGTGGGCACTTTGTTGGGGGCTGCCACAGGGTGAGGGGAGCATTGGTGGGCAAATAAATGGGACAGGGAGGATGGGCTGCAGAAGATGGAGGATTCCAGGAGGTCAGAGGGGGTCTGGAATGGCAGTCCTGTCCCGTGTTAATGTCTGTGTGCCCACAGGTCTTCACAGCCTTGAGCAGCAAGCACCTCATCAGCATCTGTGAATGCACAGAGATGAGGACGAGGTTCTGCCTCCTCATGGAGCTGGTCCCCTTGGGGAGCATCCTGGCAGGGTGGCAGAGCCAGGGGCCCTGCTCTGAGTGCCAGGTGGGGCTCTGGTTCTCCCAGCTGGTCCTCTGCCTGGATTACCTGCACAGCAGGGCCGTCGTCCGCCGGTGGGTGAGCACAGGGGGACGGGGATCCTGTTGTGGCAGCTGGCAGATACCTATTTATTTATATATATATATTATATATATATATATATATATATATATTTATATATACCTATTTGCCTTATTAATCGTAACGTTCTTGCTAGTGGTGAATTTTGTTGATTTGTAATAAATATGTTTATTAACCAAAGCCTCCGTGTCCTCGTGTACCCCAGACTCCTACACACTCACTGTTGCAGTTGCTACATACCCACCAGCGGGGTAGTTTTCCCCCATTTAACCTGTCACCACAAAAGTCAAGCAATGGAGCAGGCTGTCCAGAGACGTGCTGCTGTCACCATCCTGGTGACAGGGCCTGAGCTGATCCTGCTGTGAGCGGGAGGTTGGGGAGGGACCTCCTGAGGTAGGTCCCTTTCAGCGGGATAGGTTGTGGGTAGTGTGTGCGCAGCCCCTGCCCTCACTGACACCGCCACCCCTGTCAGTGCTGGGGCTGGCCACTGCTCCCACAGCCCCCCATCACCACCTCCTGCACTGTTTTTTTCCAGGCTGGCACCTTGGGCATTCTTTTGGGGTGCTGACAGAGGCCGAGCCAACCCTGCACCCTCAGAGGGCCCTTGCAGTGGGGGCGATAGGGCAACAGGGCCTCACGTTTCTCGAAAGAAAATCCCCCAGAGTGACCCACGAGCATCTGCTGCTCCTGCGTGGGTGAAGGCAGAAAGGGAAAGGCTGCCCTGCAGCCAGGTGCTGGGGCTGGACAGGTCGCTGGCTGACAGAGGTGTGGTTTGGGCACTTGTGGGGCCTGGTTGCGGTGCTCCCCGCTGAGCATTAGTCCTGAAGGAGGTCCGTGCAGCGGGAACAGTAGTGCTGTTTCCTTTCAGGTTTTCTTGTACGAGGCAGGCTGGGGTGCAGAGGGATGCCCTCGCCCTCAGCAATGATGACCCCGAGTCCCTGCATGAAGCTGGCCCTTGCAGAGCCCAGCTTTTCTATAGCCCAGCTGTAGGGCCAGGCCACGGTGCCCAGCTGATGTCCCAGAGCTCGCGCCGACAGCCCCTTTCCACAGGTACTGAGCTCTGCTTAGCAAGAGCAGCAGCAGCAGATCTCACGCACACACCCACAAACACAGCTGGGCACTGCGAGCAGTCTCCCCAGCATCATTTCTTGGTCAAACCATGGCCCCAGTGCAGCCCCATGGCTGCACTGTGCAGAACAACATCCCTGCTTTCTGCGGCACTGCAGCCCCCAGCCGAGCCTGTGCCCAGCCCTGTGGCTGATCCAAGGCCTGGGGACAGCAGGCATGGAGCCCACCCCCAGCCCTTGCAGGGGCAGCAGCGTTTTCCCCTCCCTAGCACCTGGCTGTGGGGCAGGATGGCCCCCAGCGGATGAGGAGGAGCTGGGCATCCTTCCCTCTGCTTCTCCTGCAGCTCCTCGGGGCACAGCAGGCAGCAGACATGGGACAAAGGAAAAGAGGCAAGACACAGGGGGCCTGATGCAGGTTTTTTCTGTACAGAAGTGTTTTTGACACCACAGCCTGTTGCTTATAATAAAACAGAAATCAGAAAGAGCAGCCAGAATACACACCCAAAGGCAAAACCCCTCGGCTTAAAAAAGGAGATGCTGGGCCTCAGGGAGTGGAGGCCAGCAGCTGGGAGTCCAAGGGGAAAGGGTACACCTGCCCTGGCTGGGAAGAAACACAACACAAAGAAAAAACAAACAAACAAAAAAAAACACCCATTGCTCCCACTGCTGAGCAGGGGAGAGCCAGAAAAAAAAAAACAGATTGTCCCATCCTCAGAGTCCTGTTAGCACCTGTACAATAAAACTGTACCATCTACCGGGAGCGGAGCAGCCCTGCCCCGTGCCCGTGTGGCTGGCACCAGTGTGCCGTGCCCGCTCTCGCCAGTAGAACTGCTCCCAGTGACACAGGAGGGGCCGTGGAGTGAGGAAAAGCCAAGCAGACACAGCACAGGGCAAGGGGGGGGGGGGGTCTGCAGCGGCGAGAGACCCCAGGGGGAGACAAGCTGCTGGAAGCGTGGGGTCTGCTCGGGGTCGCAGGCTGCAGCTGCCTCCGCGACAGCTGAAGGGGACTGAGAGCAGCAGGGGGAATGAAATGCAGGAAGGAGCCTGGTGAGAGGACGGAGCAGAGCGGCTGGCTCTTGGCTGGCAGGTGAGAGAGTGCCTTCAGCAGAAGCTGGCTCCAAAGCTAAGAGCAGTGACTGTCCCCAGGCTCTCAGCCGAGGTGCGAGAGTTCTGCAGCTCAGGGGCTGTGCTCCAGGGGAGCGCCAGCCATGGGGAGTGTTGGAGAGGGGCCGGAGGAAGCCCTCGTCCCATAGCCCGCAGCTCACATAATCACAGTGATACAGACTCAGCAAAAACAAAGGAAACATTACAAATTAAATACTAATTAAATAAATACTATGGAAGACGTTGGGGGCAGGGAGGAGGGCAGACAGAGAGGCGCAGTTCCACAGGGTCAGGCAGGAACGTGCAGCGGCACCCACTGCCCCGCGCTCGCAGAGCTCGAGCTGGTCACTGCCCCATGAGCTCCAGCCCACGAAGCCCCACAGAGAAGGCTTCACCTCCTGCTGTTGCTGGATGGGGCTGACAGAGAGCTGCAACCACCGCTGCTCATCACAAAGGGACCCTTGGAAGTCCTTGGAGGCAAGTGTCCTCTCACCCCAGCTGGCACCGAGGCACCGTGAGGAGGAGGACTGGCTGGCCAAAGACTTGGGTCCCTGCTGCTGGCGCTGAGAGGGCTGCTTCCCGTTGGTCCTTATTATTGCCTTGTAATGCAGGGAGCAACCTGCCCCCGTCAGCTGCTCCAGGCCTCATACTCCACCGCCGAACCCAGCAGCTGCAGCAGCTCGGGCTCGTAGTGCACCAGCTCCACTGTCTCTGCAGCACCCTGCGCTGGCTCGGGGCTCTCCTGCACCTCGTCCTGGGCCAGCACCTGGCTGAGGGCGACCTGGCGCTGGAACTCCGCCCTGGGCAGCGTGGCGATCTCAAAGTGTGGGAAGCGGGCCTGGAATATGCGGGAGGACAGCTTCAGGCGCTTGAGCACATCGGAGAAGAGGAACCAGTTGCTGGGCCTGCGAGGACAGCAAGAAGATTGTGTGTTAGGGGATGTCCCGGCAGCACCCCCAGTCAGTGGTGAGCAACACCAGGGGCTCCATTTCCCTTCCCTTCCATTTCCCTTTCTCCTGGTCACCGTGCTTGTCCCATTGGCTGGGCAGAAATTGTCAGGAGTAGAAATTTGCTAAACAGAAGAGAGGCATTTTTCTTGCTCCCTCTTTCCAAGTCAGCCTTCTCCCCTCTGCCATCCAAGCAAATGCAATAGCCATCGTGTCACGGGAGGTGGAGAAGGGAGGAGTGCTCCAGTGCTGTGACCTGACTCAGACTCTCATGACAGGAGAAACCATCTAGTCAGACCCATCGGTGCAAGCTGCTACTGACTATTGCTGCAGCAGCCTTTTCATCAACCGAGTGGGGCTTTACTCAACAAAATAAAATAAAACAGTCTATGCCATGCTTTATTATGAGATGGCATAAGATAGGGAGTGTACCACAAGAGGGTCATACTGCCTCAGCAACAGCAGCTTGCTGCTACTAGGAAAGCTGCCCTAGTTCCGTGCCTCTGTGTCTCTACATGTAGAACAAGGATAAAGGTAATTTCATCCATTGGCGAACTGGTTTGAGATCTACAGGTCGAAAACGTAACAAGCTCAACTCCGCACTACCCATCTCCTTTGCAGCTTGGGCTCTCACGAGTTTCCTCAAGCATGCATGAATTTTCAATACATGAACATTTCACATTATCCCCAGCCTGGAGGTTAACTTTCAGGCCCATGAGCTCCCCTTCTATTGCAGCATTAATGTCACCCAAATGCTCTCCGCTGCAGGAAAAGACACTCACCCGCGAGACACTGACACCTGGAGGTTATAGCTGGGAAGCAGCGGCTTGTCTGAGAACTCAAACATGAAGTTGTCAGGATCTTGCTCCTCTTCCTCCTGGTCTGAACTTCCTGGAGGGTTGAGCAGAAGATCGCATCCAATGGTATCTTTCCCCTCTGCAATAAGGAAAACAGAAGTTGGTATTGCTCAGCGTCACTCTAGCTGGTGCTCATCACTCCCCGAGGCATAACTCTGGACCAGCTACCACCACAATCCCACATGCGTGTCCCAACAACATCACAAGTGGGGAAGCTAACTCCCAGGGGCACCTCCTGCTCTCTTTCCAGTCCTTCACCTTGGAGAACCTCTCGAGCGCAAGGCTGCTCCACAGAGTGAGTGAGTTACATGGGAAGAACACCTTACGTTATAGCAGCCTTCAGGTTTACGCTGATCCCACACGTGAGACAAGGCACTGCTTGCTTGCAAAATGAGACGCTTGGACTTGGCAGTCTTTTTGGGGGTCAGGCACACACCGACCCCTCCCAGACTCTCCGTGAAATGGCCTCAGCTCTCAGCCCTTTACTAGCACAGCTATTTGCAGCCTGGAAGAATCTGTACCAGCCAGGAAGGAGGTGAATGTACAAGATGCTTTGTCCTCACAGACCCTATAAAAGAAGGCACTGCTCTCTGCTCAGTGAGTATTTTGCCACCCAGATCCCACTCTTCACAACCTTCAGTGGGTTATCTAGAGGTACATGCCAGTAGCTGTGTCTAAATAAGGACTGCAAGACTGTGCCACCAAACTGTGCAGCAGATCTGAAGACTACTAAAACAAAACAACAGTAAGTATGATTTCATAGGTTTCTGGCATAAAGGTAGCTTTTCTAAGAGGTTTCTGATCCAGCAGGATTTGCTTCATGTGTTGAAAAATAGCTTTCTGCCTGGGTTTTATTAATAAAAGGTATGAATAGTCTTGGGTTTGCAGAGCCTGCTGAGAAAGTACAGGATAACTCCAAGAACTTCCAGAAAATAGAGTTAAGATTTAATAGAGCAAAGTAGACTAAATGTGCTGATAAGCAAATAAACCAATCATGCAAAAAAAGTTCAAGACTACATATGAAAGAAAAGGCTGCCAAAAAATCTTATGGTTTGCTGCATGAGCAAAATCCATGCACCATACGGCTCTACAAATAAATGCAGCACCTAGCAGGAATGTTACGTTAATAGACAAGCTACAGCCGGTGACAGGAGACGTGCATTCACACATGGGTCTCAGGAAAAAGTTAAATAATGTCTTGGTCCTCCCACGGAAAAAAAAAATAAATCCTTAAGAACCAGAAGAACTTAGATCTTCAAAAGTTATTGTAGAAAAGGGCAAAAATAAGTGACACGAGTATTGCTCTGGTATCACTGCTAGGCAGAGCTGAAATGCCATCGCTGAAAAAAAACAGACACGTTTCTTGAACTTGGGAAAAAAGAATTAAAGGCATTTAATATGGCAAAACACGGTCCAACATCTATCCTGAAAACTGCTCACACTCAGTCCTGTCTGTTAACCTGAGTGAAGGCTGCTGACGAACAAGAACATCCTGTGCCACCGTAAGACAGAGGTAATCAGGCACAATAATGCTAGTCCCAGGTGCAGAATAAAAACCCTGCAGTGGGACTTAGTATCATGAGCTACAGGAGCATGAAGTGTGTGATGCTGATGAGCTTACCATACCCAGACCTTAGAGATCCCACACCCTCGTTTGTCTCATTTTCCTTTGGCCCCCAGAGATTTGCAGACAACATTCCTGCCTCAAAGAATGGAAATGGATCAAGCAGGGGCCTGGAAGTTTTCCTCCATCCTGACATGTAATGTTCCGTGCTTCAGTGGGTGGCTCTGATGGAAAGGGAAACTGAAGAACTGAACCACTGCAACAGAACTATCTTCTGCCAAGCTGGTTTGCTGTGGAGTAGCTGGGTCAGTTACCCTACAGCAGAACCAGGTACTTCGCTGCCCTGGGGACTGTCTGCTGCCAGGAACCAGAGGGGACTATTGAAGGTAACTGAGCCAAAAGGGGGCATTTCAAAACACTCATTAAGCACCACTGTAAAAAAAAAAAAAACAAACAGTCCCTTGACCTATTGCTACATTCCCTGATAAAGAGCCCCTCTCCAGCTTTCCTGCAGGCCCCCCATTAGGTACTGGAAAGCCGCTGCAAGGTCTCCCCAGAGCTTTCTTCTTCTTCTCCGGGCTGAATAAGCCCCGCTCTCTCAGCCTGTCCTCATAGCAGAAGTACTTCAGCTCTCTGATCATGCAGTAGTGTCTGCCAAGGCACAGACAAGTCTGATGCTGCCAGTTCACTACTGCTGTGCACTCATTTAAGTGTGGATGGAAAGGAAGGTCTCCTTCTGTGCCCACCGAAAACAGACGTGGTGGGATGAAGAATTACTTTCCAGCTGGGATAGTTCCTTGCTGCATCTTGCCACACAGAGTCACAAAAGCAAGTGTCAAGGGTAACACTGGAAACGCTCCATGCAGAGAGGTGAAAGGAAGGACAGTATGACTGACCACCTGACAGCAGCATGCTACTACTTCAGCTTGGGATCTCTGCCATCCTCTTTCTGAGCCAGAGAGGGAAGTATCCCACAAGCCGTACCATGTCATGGAGTTTCAGAATATTTTGTGGTCCCATCTCTCTTTGGATCAGCAGCCTCAGGACTGGGAAAAACCTAAGTTCTCCCAAGCGCTCTGTGGAAGTAACTGTTGAAGTCTGAAGCACCTGAGATGCATCAGCCCACCCAGCAATGGAAGGATCTTTCCACTGGAGCGAGGGTGAAAAGATATTTCTCAGGAGTTGTACAGGCAGTTTAATGCTGGATTTGTCTGACTTGTTAACCAACTTGAGGCAGCACGGAACAGAAGGAAGACAAAGCCTGATAAATGGCACCATGTGAATGACAGGGACCGAGGAGACATCCACAGCAGGAGCTAGTGTGAAGTCCCACTGGAAGAAGCAGCGTGTGTTTTAACAGAGAAGGCTGTCTTTTTCCATCCTCAATGAAGAAATGCTCTGACGAGCTCAACTGAAGTCTAGGGGAAGGAAATGAAATGCTGTCCCCAGTGCTTCCTGCAGAGCCCTTCCATGTATTAGCCAAGCATCTAAGCAAGTTCCTTGTGAGCACGGAACTGCCATCACTGATGGCATCCCAATAGTCCTCACCCCCCCCGAAGGTTAGCCAGCTGAAAAAAAGCAAACACCAACAAAAAAAAATGGGTAAAAGAAGCTTTTTTTTTTCATACAGGACAGAAATGTTGAAAGGTACACACATCTATGCTATTAGGTATACAAAAAGCAAAACCAAGATGGCAGATTTCTAAATTACTTGCACATGGCAGTGGGTCTCCTACAGGGAAGGAGAATTGACAGTCCACAATCTCACACCAGGATCTTGAAGAGGAAAGGACGCTGATGAATGGGGTACAAGCAGATACTCAAGCACATAAGCTCTCTGGGCAACCAAGAACTCAGCAGGCTATAGAAAATGATGACACAGCCACTCTCTTACCCAAAAAAACACCTGCTTTCCTTATTTAACTAAGAAATCCAAGTAGGAATCAGTGATAAATCAAAAGGGGTAATATCTTTGAAATATTTCAGTCAAAAAGAAACTACTTTTCTTTTGGTCAAGAGGATTCTTCTTAAAGGACTGTAATAGCTTCAAGTATTAGAAATCCAGAGGCTGTGGTTTTAACAGTTTATTTGGCCTGAGGTGCAAAAGCCTATACAGATTTTTTTCTGTTCTGAAGTGAAGAGTTACAGGGCCCTCTGAGTGTAAGTCCTCTACCAAGAGCACCCTTGGAAACATACCTTTTTTTTTTTTTTTTTTCCTAGTAGGACATTGGAAATGACATGGGGTGAGCAACTAAAATCAACAGCCTTTTGGCTTGGCAGCAAAAGTTACCCAAGTCTTTACAAAAGACTCAAAAGTGATAATCTATCTAGGGATCTATAAACCCTATAGCTGTCTCACTGGACGGGCAGCTCTGGGTACCTGGAAGTTTGAGACCTTTTCAAGGAAAACACCCCAAAGGAATAAGTATTTCCTCTGTCTTCCTTGGTTTTATCTTGGTAACTGGTTAGCAGGGTAGCAACAAGTACTGCTACAAGAATAACATGCTACAGGACTGGTACCCAAAGATCCTCAGGAATCACCAGCAGCACCTCGAGTCTAGTCTTGCTCATTTTTTGCAGCCTACTTAGAAGGACCCCCACATGTGGTTTCCCAAAGAAAAAGTCCCTTTCAGGAGCAGTGGGAACTCTCAGCATGCAGCATTATGTCAAAATAGCTGAGACGTGATTTGGGAAGGAAGACAGAACTGAGTGCAGGATGCATCATTATTTCACGTACACAGTTCTCTCTGCTCTGCTGCTGTAAATTAAATGGGATTGACTGAACTCACCGAGTACAGAGCTGCTGTAGAAGTCCCATGCTGTTTGAGGATCCCCATCAGCGCGCCCCTGGAGATCCAAAAGGTAATCTAAAGAGGAAAATTTGAGATGATTAATGCTTATATACTGGTCACTGTGTGATCCTGGCATACACATCCATTGATCCTGGATAAGACACATCATCTCTGTTGCTTTTCCTCTGCTGCAAAGTTAGGCAGTATGGCAAAATCTGAACCATAACTTACTTGTAAGAAGGGTACTTTCACTCAGGATAATGCAGCATTGCCCTGGCCCAAGAACATGAAATAGAAGCTAAAAGGGGAAAGCAACCGACAATACTACGTGGCTTGGAAAGAAAGGTTCTTAGAGTCATCTCAAGTTCAAAACTGCATCACCAACGTGTGCACATAACGTTAAGCCTGGAGGAGCACAGACAGACAACTGGCAAACAAGACTTCTTAGAAGCTGGAGATTACCTTATATCTATCCGGGAACCACCACCATTTACTCTCTCTCTCTCTTCCTCACTGCTGTGTAGAAGCCCTGACACTCATCCTGCTTCTATTTAAACAGTGTAGAAAGTGGGCGTGCTTCACTCTCTGACGTAGTGATCAACAATGGTCTTTTCTACTAACGGCAGGCAAGCGACATTTAGGCAGAGCCATGGCATTTTAGAGAGATGGAATTGTTACATGGCAACACAAGTATGTTCATTCGGGTTATGCAATAGAATCGTGAACTGCATGTGTTGAACAGTGTCTCCCATTCTGATACACTACACTGACTTTAGTTACGTGACCAAAATATTGCTGCTTTCTTGCCTTGCACATTAGAGATCAAAAAGAGCCTTGTATCTTATTTGGTAAATTATGTATTAGTCTATAATTAAAAGTTGGATGGTAAAAACACAACAGGACAGAGCTAAATTACTCAGCCACTGGCTGCTCAGGCACTTCTAAACCCTTCAACACCCAGACTTGGTCCTGTATGCTGCCACACAGAAAGGATGGAAACACTGCCACCCCAAGGCTTGGCACCTACCGCAGAGGAAGCGCTTCATCACATCACTGGTGGCAAGCTTCACAGCTGTCTGCCCAGAGTAAGTGGCCAGAGTGGGATCAGCACCATAAGAAAGTAGAAGCCACATGGTTTCCAGGTTGTCATTTGCCACCGCATCATGGACAGGCCTGCGAGGACAGGAGCATTATCAGAAAAAGAAGATACTGGAGGAGATTGCAAAGCAAATTATCCATTTTGGGTTAAAACAAATCCAGTGGTGACTGATAGCTCTTCCTGAAAAACATGTCCTGCTCACTGCCTCCAAACCTTTTGGTGTTTCTCCAGAAGTGCTCCCTCGCCTCTCCCTGACTTGCCTTGTGCCATCCTGCGCACTGCAGTTCACATTGGCGCCGTGCTCTAGCAGGATGTGGAGGATGTCGATCCATCCTCGCGCACAGGCTTCGTGCAGAGCTGTGTAGCCAGCGTTGTCACGATGGTTCACATCGCTGCTCTTTTTCTGCAGGCAGTAGAGCACCACATCCTACAGGAACGATACCGTTGCAGGCCTGGTTACACACAAACCAAAAGAAGGCAGCACGGAGCACGAAGCAGCCAGAGGCACCAGAACTCACCTTGTAGCCCAGGCGAGCTGCTCGCTGCAGAAGGGTCTCCCCTGCGTTTTTGTTCACTATCAGCCGCCGTGCTTCAGGAGGAATGTGCTGGGCCACAGGCAACTCGGGGGAGTTCCCTGGGCTGACACAATGGGATTTACAAAGTGGCCATGAGTCCTGGGGCTTCTTCTGAGAGCGCATTTTGGGCTGGATCCAGCATCCTTTCACCTGGGGGAAAAAAAAAAAAAAAAAAGGAATACAACTTCTTGGCACATGCAGGCATGGCTTACAAACAGGAAACACCCTCTCATTTCTCCCCACCCATGTTCCCCCACCAGTTCAAGCCATACCTTCCCCTCATCACAGATTCCTGCCAGGTGTTTGGTTTTACATTTGCGTTTTCCTGATGGTTTCTCTAGCTCTTCTTGGACAGGAGAACTGTCTGAGCTCTCCAGGAAAAAGCCGTTTCGAAAGTCTGGATGTCCTTGAGATTTTCGGGGGGATGGAGAAAGCCTGCTCCTCAGCTGCAGCTCTGTGCCTTTGCCCTGCGCAGACTCCTTCTGCTTCCGGTACCTAAAATCTAAAGGAGAAACGGCAATGATGGAGTTTCTGTAGGCACAGAACCAGCAACCCAGTTCTCTGCCACCAGTGAAAACGAACTGCTCATCTCTGGTGGCCACACACCCAGAAATCCAGACCACGGTAGAGGCCCTGTAGCATGTCAGAAGCAGTAAATACGCAAATTTTCCCCATCAGGGATAGACTCAGCACGGACACAAGAAGCACAACGGCAGACGGCCCCCCTAGTCTGAAAAGACCAAACCTACTGAGATCTGGGACTTACACACAACTCAACAAGGTTTTTCTTTAGCTCTAACAGTTCAGAGAATGCAGATTGTCAGCATGTAGCAGGGTAACTGCACGCTGCTGGACAGCGCTTCCCTCCGATCTGCAAGGCCAAGCAGGACTCAGAGGGGAGACCCTTAGAGAGACAGGACATCCAGGAGGCGTCCCCTGTAAGCTGTCCATGAACAGTCACTGCCTACAAAACCAGACCCTGCCTTGCCCTCTCGTGTCTTCCCCTTAAGCAGGGCATTAGAGTTTCAATTTAATATGCACGGAGGCAGGAAATACTCGAGCGCCTCAAGGGAAATCCGGGCTTTCCTTCCTTTCGTGATGCAGAGCTGCGGGGTCCTGTTCATCATGGAAGGACACGCCATCTGCTTCACTGAAATAGCAACATCCCATAGCAAGGGCACGGCATCAGTGAGAAAAAGCACGGAACCAAGAAGCCAAGCCCGGTGAACACATAACCACCCTGACACGAATGACACTGCACAGCTCCCTCTGTTGTTTATGAACAGTGCCTGAATAAAACAGGTCACAAAGGAAGAGCACTGTGCAGATCGAAGGAGAGCAGAGGCATCTGCACGCAGTCAGAGTCTGTCAAGCATAGATCTGCCCACAGCTTTGGGCACTTTGCGAGCAAAGCTTCATTTCGAGGTGAAGAGCTAGGAAATGCCCCTGTGGGCTACTTCAAGGGATCAAGAGGATAATCCTCAGAAACATAATGCTTGGGTCTGCTAGGGACACTGCATGAATGGTTGATCCTGTTGCCTCCAGTACCAAGACAGGTTTTGTAGGTGTCCAGGAGCAGCTTCCAAGTCACGCTAAGACTCTAGCTTCACCACATCCATCACCACCGATAACTTCCACTTAGGTCTTGTTATTGCTAGGAACCAGGGTCACAGATCTCCTGCAGAAAAATGGGTTTGCCCAGGTAGACACACACACAAAATCTTGAAGCCAACGTGTCTCAAGTACTACAAGCTGTTCGGGCCTGCGTGTCTTGGGGTGACTGGAGCGGTAGTGGGGAGAGGCAACCAGAACAACTGAGGAGTGAAGGAGCTACCTTACAGAGAAGCTGGGACTCCTCGGCCTGGTGAGGAGAAGGCTGAAAGGACCTGACTGAAGTTAGTAAAAATCACAAATGGGTGGATCAGCTGAATGGAGAAATCTTGTTCACTCAACCCTGCTGTGCAAGACTTGGGGCACTCAATGAAAGGAGTTAAAAAAACATGCAGAAGGAAGGACTTTGCAGGGCAAGGACAGAACTTCAGGGCTTTGCTGCCACCCAGGGGTGGTGGGAGCAAGTATCAGCAGGAGCAGAAAGGATTCAGACAAATTCTTGGCCACGAGGCCCATAAATTAACGATAAAAGGTATGGCTAGGGACAGCCCCCGTTTAGCTGTTCTGAATGCTGGGGAACCCCAGGCAGCTGAAGCCTGGCTAAAGCTATGCTCCAGTGCTTGCCCTGCACAGCCTCTGCGCTTGCTACAGTCAGGAGAAAACTGCGGGCTGACAGCATGTTAAGACTGTAAAGCAGCCCTGAAAGCGGCACGCTCCAGCACGCCCAGCATGTGTCATGGTCAGAGGAACACCACAGGCTCAGAGTTCTCATCAACGTGTGTGCCTCAGCTGTAGCTGACCAGCAGGAAAACTCCAGGGTATGAGCTCACAAGTGAAGAACAGGCAAGTCCAGCTGGTCAAAGTGGTATGCCCAAAATCAAGGTGGCGCTGGTGAAAGAGGAGGTACCTCCAACCGGTCAATACCTTCACCAGCAAAGTGCTCCAAAGCCTAGGGGTCCCGGTTGTTTCTTGGGTGCATTTAGATGATGAGGTGGCATTAGCAACCAAAGACTGCTTGTTCTAACCCCTCTCCTAGAGAGGATGGGACCCCAGCGCAAGCAGGTGGCACAGCTTTCTCCTCACAGCTAAGCTGCCAATACAAACCACAGGGGAGGATTTCTCTGTCGCTTGCAAACACTCTGGCTTTGTGAATCCTTACGGTCCTTCGTACAAGCTTGCAAGTTAATAAAGCAAAACAGAGCGTGCAGAAGCCTAGCTGAACCGTGATGGTTCTGTCTCCCTCTACTTTAGCTGGGAATGTTGAACACCACTCCCAGGGGTCCATGCTTGTCCAGAACTGTTTCACTGTGCTGCCTCGTCTGATTCCCATTTTCCCATGCCCTCTGTCTTAATCTCAGGGTAAGATCAGTATTTAATTAGCCACGTAAGCTGGCGTTTCATGCTGAAAAATTTACTGCAAATACTTCTGAAGGAGATGATCAATTGAGTGGCTCACACCGTGGACATCAAGCCTGCTGTTCTGATTGTACCGACAAAACCTCGTAATTGTTTAGAAGGGAGGAAAAAAAAGAACAAAAAAAAAAAGCCTTGGGCCCTGGCCTGGTACCAGAAACACTTCTGATACTGTACCTGCTTTGGATTTCCGCCTCCTGTGGGGGAAACCCACTCGTTCTTCCTCTCGTTCAGTCAAATACTCCCCTGTCTGGTATCTCCGACTTTTCTGTCGTCTCCTTTTCTTCCTTCTGATGTGGCTGTCATCCTCCTCCTCGTCGTTGGGCTCCCATAGCTGCCTGGGTGCTTCCACTCTCCAGGGCAGCTCCCGGGTTCTCTTTGCATGACAGCTGCTCCTCTCAGACAGAGACCTGTCCCTGGCCCTACGACTGTGATAACGTGATGCTCGGTGGGATTTCCGCAGCTTGCGACGTTTCAAGGATGTCTCTTCCTCCTCTTCTTCCTCCTCTTCTTCCTCATCCTCCTCCAACAACGGTAAAATGCCTTGACCAGTCACATCACACTCTCCCATCACACCAGCTGACGAGCCAGCAATGCTTCCTGCAAGAAAGCGCAATTTCAAGCTGACAAAAAAGCCAAGATCTCTATAAGAAAAAAAAAACAAAACGTGAGGCAGGACAGAAGACAGGCACGGGACTTTGTAAAGAGGGAAACGCTCACAATCCACCTGGCAGCGATCTGACAAGGCGGTGAAGCACCCTGCTCTCACTCAGCGGGGCTGCCTCAGTGCCTGGGATCCTGGCTTAACTCACCCGACTGGCTGCGTGTCCGGCTGCTCAGCACCACCGGAATGAAATCCCGAAAGTTGTTCTTGGGCTTCTTCTCAAGGCAACCTGCGGGGAAAACCACCCCTTGAGGAGACGCGCCACAGATCTCTGCACACACGTCTGCTGGCCCGCGAAGGGCAGTCCAGCACCTCATTTCAGCTGTGTTTAGGATCCCAGGTTGTGGTAGGAAGCCGCCAGCTCCAGAGGCCATTCAGCTTCTGGAGACCTGCAGCTCGGTCCCACAAACTGCCATAGCCTGACCCTGCAAGAACACACTGCCTTTCACAACAGTACCTTCCTCGTGGCTGTCCCCACGGTGTGCTGGAGATGGGAACTCTGTCTTCGCTGGCCTCCTACGCTTACGCTTTACCCTGAGGCTGTTGTGATCCTTCACTGATCCCAGGCCAGTTCGGCCTTCTCGCTTGCTGAGTTCATGCAGATTGTCGTGGTGTTTTCGCCACTGTGAATGGAGGACACAGACTGAAGCTTGAGCTGCTGATTAACGGTGCTGGAGGAGCAAGGGAGAAGGGACAAAACACTGTCCCCCACTCATAATGCTGGTGCCCTCCAGCATTTTTGACAACCCTGATCCCTTTTTGCTCTCAATTGCCTGCAGATACAGCTATTTCAGACATCAATCCACTGCCAGGCAATGCCAAAGAGCGCGGGCAGAAAGCCCTGTGCACTCAGCTGCCCTCCCCCGTGAGAGCTCCCTCCTCACCCCCAGCCTCACCTGCTAACTTCTCTGCAGTAACCCAACAGCCCCCAATTCCCAAATTCAGCCAATTCCCCCTCCTCACAGCCTCTCACCCACCTTCCGGCCGTGCATGCTCTGGCTCCCCAGTTTGCCTGGGGACTCCTCGCCATCCTGCGCTTTGCACTTCAGTCTCTTTTGCGCCTGCCTGGCGTCCCCATCATCGTGTTGCCGCTTGGATTTGCAGCGCACGCTGCCCTCTTGCTTGATCTGGCCCACTCCTTTGAGCTTGACCTCGGCAAAGGCCTGCGGAGCAGCCCCAGCTCGCAAGCAAGTGACGGATGCAAACGACACGTCACACTCCACTCGCTCCTTCTTGACCCTGCATAGATCCACCTGGCGCACGCACTGGAGGGGCTCCGCGGCTGGCGGCTGCTGGGAGCCTTCGCAGCCCAGCTCCTTGCGCTGGCTCGCCGTGGGCGTCTCTGGAATCATTCGCAGACTCTGCTGCCCGACTGCGGGCAGATCGTGAGACAAGTACGCTGCTAACACTTGGTTCTTAGGCTTTGCGTCCGCCTGTTTGAGGCTACAGCTCCCCTGGGGAGTCTCAGTCTGTACGTTGCCCTCTTTACTGGAGTCAGCTTCTGGTCCATCGCACTCTTGACTCTTCTGAGGGTTGTCCACCTTCCCCTTTCCCCCCTTCCCATCCAAAGCAGTGGTCTGAGGAGACGGACCTGCATTCAGTGGGACTGGACTGGCCTGCTCCTCGCAGAGTTTGGGCAAGGCCCGGCAGCTCTTGCCCTTGGAGGCAGCTTCCAGTTCCACAGGTGGGAGCCTGGGCAGCCCCTCCGGCAGGCTCTGGGCTGCGGTGCTGGACTCCGTCGGCTGCACGCTCAGGAACGTCGGGAGCTCTCCTGCACCAGCTGGCTTGCAGGAGCTGTTCTGGTTCGGGGGCAGCTGCCCTGTCGTGGAGATGCCAATCGAAAGCAGGGGGGTTTGATGATAAGGAGACCAGCCAAGAGGCAGGAGCTGAGGATTGGAAGGTTTTCCATTCACGGGGCATCGCGGGTACACGCTTCCCTGGACAGGGTTCCAGGTGGAGATGTCCTTGGATTGACACAAAGGAGCTCCCGGAGTAACTCTGCCATGAAGTCTCCTGGCAGGATCCTGCTGTCTCTCTGCTCCAGCTTGGTTGGCTTTCTTCCCGCAGGGAACCCCGGTGCTCCGAGGCTCTCCCTGGTCGATGATGGAAATAGGCTCCTGCTTGGGAAGGTGGCGTGGGTCCCTGCTGAAGCTCACGCCGGGGTCCTTGCTGAGCAGCAGGGAGGCAGGCACGGGGTTGGCGACGCCGACGTAGGTGCCTGGAATGGTGCTAATGAGCGTGGTGTTCTTCACCCAGGAGCCCTGCTCGCCGTTACGCAGGAAGTCGGGGAAGATGACAAAGGGCGGGGTGGTGCTGAGACACGAGGTGACGCTGCTGCCTGTGCTTTGTGCCGCACGCTGGGACTTGGACAGGACCGTGGTGAGCAGTGCTTTGCCGCTGGTGTGCACGGGCGTGAGGATGGGCATTGGAGGCGTTTTGCGTTGACTGGGCGGAGGCAGCTTCTGGCGATTGGACTTGGAGGAGAGATCGAGCGGCATCTCACTGCACTCCGGAGAGGAGACCATCTCGCGCTCCAGCTGCGGAGGAGACTTCAGAGGAGAGACTGAAGTAGCGGTCCCCGGTGCATGCGGCTCAGGCGCTGCCGGGGCTCTGGCTTGCGTGCCAGTGCCAGAAGAGGGAGCAGTGCTTCCACACGATGCTGCCGGTGCAGGCTGGCTGGGCGAGAGGGAAGGGCCTGCTGTGGACGGGGGAGCGCCATCGGCAGCGGTCTGGGCACCACTTCCACCTGAAGGTGAAGAGCAGCTAAGCTCCACGGAAACCACTTTGGCATCTGGAGCCAAGGGCCTGGTGACAGAGAAGGTGTAGGGGTAGGAGCGCAGCTCTGGGGAGGCAATAATGCCTGGAAGGCAACGCTCATGTAGGTAAGAAGGCAGGACAGGGAGGGTGAGTGTGGAGGAGACCCCTAAGGTGCTTGGAAGTGTAGCCACAGTGAGCGGCTGCCCGCAGCTAGGTGGTGGGATGTACACTAGCGACTGGCTCGGGCTCAGAACTGTCCCAGGCTGAAAGGACAGGGGCACTTTTTGCATAGCAGGGGCCTGAGATGTGGGAAAGCACACTCTACTCAAAGTAAAAGTAGCAGGGGTGGAGGCTGAGGTGCTGCAGCCGGAAGCAACCACAGACAACGTCCCTTCTGCCAGCACTGCTGGCCCTTGTGCTCCAGTGCTCAGGGTGGTTTTCTCCTTCCCAGCAGGCTCGCTCTCTGGAGCCACAGAGCAGGCTGGAGGAACGTCAGCCTGCTTGTCACTGGGAGGATCTGCAGGTGTCCAGGCAGCATCAGCACCGCTGCTCTCCTGCTCAGCAGCTCTGGGGATTGCAGGCTCCTGCCCTCTGCCATCCCCCTGGCTTGCCAGAGGGCCCTGGACGTCATCTTTCACAGTCTTTCCCACACACTCTGTGTTCGGGTTGGGATCAGGCGGCTGCTCTTCCAGTTTGGGTCCAAGCTTTTCCTCCACCTTGCCATCTGCATCCTGGGCACTGCTGCCATCACCGCTGACTGCTGTGAGCTCCACCTGCAACCAGAAGGGAGAAGATGGTCCTGAAAAGCTGTGCAAGCAGCTCCTAGCGAGGCAGGAAGGACCTTCTCTCTGTGTCCTGCGGGCACGGCTCAAGAAGGCCACGCAAACAGCTCTTTCCAGCTTAGAGTGTTGCTTTGCCCTTTGTGCACCTAGGCGCATCCCTCCAGAGGAGGGGCCTGCAGGACCCCTTCGGGTAGGTGCTCTTGCTTGGCCTGTTCCACCAGAGAAAAGGCCTTCTCTGACCCAGACGGGCACACAAGGAGCTCACCTTGGAAAGGCTGCTGCTGACGCAAAACTCTTGAGACCCCAAGTGCTGGGAGCTGTTCGTTTTAGACTCCTCATCAGAAAGTGGAGCTCTCCTACGGGAGGAACAAAACACAGCGTTACAACACCCTAGGATGCTCTTCCAGCATCCTAACCCTCATTGTCCCCAGACGGGACAGCAGAGCAGCCGACAGGCAGAAGCAGCATGCTCCAGGCGGACAGCTCATCACACACCTCATGCCTTCCAGGGCAGCGGTGGGTGCTGACTGCCACAGGACCGAGGGGATGAGCAGCACTGCTGTCCATCACAGCCTTCACCCTCCCAGAGGATACCACACGCCTGCTCCTATCCCCTCCGCTTCCCCTTCTGCTCCACCACACGTTTCCAGCCCCGTCCTCCTCCAACCTCCATCCTGCCTGTCTCTCCTTCCTCACACGCCCTCAGTCCTGTTCCTGTCTCCCAGCCACGCTCCTGACTTCCCAGCCCAGCGCTGTTGCTCTCCTCCAGGTGCAGATGGAGACCTCCCCCCCTCCAGGAGAGGGAGGCTGTGCCTGCGACCAGAGCAGCTGAGGCCTTCAGCCACCCTTCCTGCTGGCCTGCACGTTTTACTCTTTGCAAGACGGTTCTTGAGAGTAAAGTGGGAACTCAGAACAAGGACTGTGGGCTCTGTGGAAAGGACCCGTGCTGAAGAGACAGCTGTCCTTACGATCTGCCAGAAGCCTGGACGAGGGACGGTCCTTGCACGTGCAGTGCCCTGCAGCAGGACATGCTTGCCCTCGCAGTATTCACCTGCTGACAACTCTCCAGTTTTGCTTCAACCAAAGACTACTACGGACAAACTGCTGGCACCAGGACCAAGGAGCTCAATTTCAGCCTCTGCTACGGCATGCTTTCCTCTGGCTTTGTCCTCCTCACGCCCCCCCGTCTCCCCACAACCGGCCTCAAGCCCTCAGAGCGAGTCCCATCCTCGGACTCCCGCGTCCCCAGCGCTCGGCACCGGGACCCCAACGCTCTAGGACACCGGCACCAGGCCGGGTGCCATGGGGACGGCAGCCCCCCAAGCCCGCCGCCCCGCCAGGCCTCCCCGCCGCCGTGCTCAGCCCCGTGCCCGCGGCTCCCCGAGGCAGGAGGGCCACAGA
>NW_023303887.1:0-57152 GCF_011077185.1 Oxyura jamaicensis | reverse complement strand
GTAAAGCCTGTTAGGCAGCTCTGGTTAACCACCAGTGCCCGGGGGGGCTCAGAGAATCGATCTGTGCTGAGGGCAGTAGTGCTGCTCAGCTTCCCGATGGCTGTTTCTAGCTGCTGGACGTGGGGGAGCATCTCCCTCGAGGCGCCTGGGAGGCCTGCGGTGCGGAGCACAGGAGCTGGAAGTGGGGCCCTCGTGGCAGGAGGAATCGTGCGGCAGAGGAATAGGCTGGAAGGCGGCGGGGGGCTGGCATCTGGACACAGAGACAACGCTAATCTGCTGGGTTTAACCCGCTTCCTGTGGTGGGGCCCAGAATTAATATTTTTTTTACTTGGCAGAGGGTGTTGGAACTGTAGGAATGATGCTTGGGAGGTTTTACTTTGAAGCATGGGTTTGAAGCTGTGCGGAGCTTTTGTGTGGCATCTCCAGATGGACAAGGTCAGCCCTTGTCACGCTGTAGACGTATAGTTTTCTGCAAGCACTCACTATGCCTGCCCCACACCCTTGGTCTGTGCTTCTAACCGTGAAGAGATTGTCTTGTGACCAAAATTTTGGGAGCTTCCCTATTCAACATCATGGGCTGGAGCAGATTAGACAAAGTCAAGTGATTTGCAATTGGCCGAGTTTATTTGACCTGAAAGGAGACAGCAAGCTCTTCAGGTGACGGGAAAACATGGCTCTTCTCCAGCTCCGATTGCTTCCTCTGCTTTGTGCGCACTGCTGTCTCCCCTCAAGTGGTAGCTGGGGAGGATCAGGTGGTCATTTGCTTCCCCCTGCTGCCATTCACAGTCTTAGTTTGGGTTCCTGCTTTATTCTTGCACTGGATCTCACCAAACTCCCTTCAGCTCTGGTAGGAGTCTTAAATATTTATTCAGTTTCCCTCCTTCCTCCTTTCCCCGCTGTTTCCCTCAAGCATCAGAGCACAGCCACAGTATGCCCTGGATTTAGGGAACAGTTACATCCAGGTACTAGTTTACTGATTCCTGAACAATTTTTTTCCAGAAAAGAGCCTATCTCCTTATGAACTGTTGAAGCTGGGAAGGTGCATATGGGTGCTGAGCAGTTAATCCCTGGGACGCTTGCTTGGTGCTTGTAGCTGAAGGAACAGCTCGTAAGCTGTTTACGTACCCTGAAATCTGTATTGTTCCACTGAAGTCAGTACTTTAGAGATGCTTTTGAAGTTTTTTTCTAAAAAGGGGAAAAACTAAGAAATGCTCAATTTTCCCCCCTCACTCCCCCATCAGGATTTTCCTCATATAATGGAGGAGAGATGAACGGCACAAGCAAAATGATGGATTTCCTGGAGGAACCTCTTCCTGGTGTGGGGACCTATGAAGATTTTAACACTATAGATTGGGTGCGAGAGAAGTCCAGGGACCGGGACAGGCACAGAGAGGTAACATTTCTTACTACTCCTTGCTAGCACTGAAGGCGGAAATATTAACTTGCTTAGAGCTAATCTTAGTTCTAATTACCTTACTAGGGAGCCAGTTACACGAGAAATACCAGGGGATTGCTGTAAGGGGTAAACTGAAAGCCTCTACCTTCTGAGGAAAAGGAACACGAAGTTGAATGTGTTCCAGTTTACCCATTGCTACTTTTCTGTCCAAGGCTTTATTTATTTTAAAAGCTTTAATGATGTTTTTCTGATATGTGGCTTAGATGCCTTGATCACTCATTTCTGTATGCAACATTAAACTTGCTCAATTCTGAAGTGTAGCAAAACTTACAGTCCTAGCCATGGAAGATGCATGCATTGTTTAGAAGAATTATATTGCTATTCCATGGATTATACGTAAGAATATAAGCACCCTTGACTCCATAATACACATCGCTTATTGATAAAGAAATGGGATACTCTTCCTACTGAAGTTTGTACTGCATGCTTGAGAAAACTGGAACAAATTCTGCTTCTGGGACTTCATTGCTCTTTGCAGTTAAAGGAATCTGCTTAGAACACAAAGGTTGCTTTAAATAAAGTACTGATGTCTCCAGCATGCTCCTGATTCATGAGAAACCCTTGGTGGAAATTTTGGAGGGTGATGACTGATCTAAGCTTTGCTGTTTATGTGCCAAAATATTCTTTGATATTTTATTTTTGAGCCTTACAAAACAATTCATCTTAAACAGTCACAGTGCACAAGCTGAACTCCATCCTTGCTGCTCAGTGTGTGGGAATTACAGTATAATGCCCAAATCTGAGCAAGTACAGACCCAACTAAGAGGCCTCATGCCCAATAACTACTGTCCAAATAACTGTTTCTATCTGTGCAGTATGAGTACAGACTCCAAATCTTCTCACGTGTGTACACACACACAGACATGTCAAAGATGATTGTGCGTTTGGAAAAGGACAATCTACATAAAGACATTTTTTATCAGAAGTTGAAATCAGGTAAAGACAGAAATTGCTGCTGGTCAAAGAGATGTGTTTGGGCAAATAAAAACAAATATCAGGTGGTGGCCAAAACTACGGCCTTGAACTCCCACCTTCATTCAGTAGCAGTGATGCCAATGAAGCGTGTGGCATTTGAAAGACAAAATGTAGACGAAAAAATGAAAATCGTTGAGGAAGAAAGGATTCTTCCTCATTTAGTGAGAATTAGTTGTTTTCCTCAATGTGCCTTGTCACCAGGGAATAATGGTGGTGCCAGGGCAGCGGGCAGGCTGCTCGTGCCCCTTTGTGCCATTGCCAGGTGCAGCCAGGCTGGCAGGGCCTGGCCGCATGAGCTCGCTGGCCTGAGGCCTCTTGCGTGGCTCTGAGTCCCGCTTTCAAATGCAATCAGCACACGTAGGTTCCGGGACTCATAATTCATCCACCGTCTGTTGGTTTGAAACCTGGTAACCTTCTTGTGTCCAGCTGAGGAGGCTGATTTATGGCAAGCAGTGCTTGGCAGTCTGCTGTGCTCAAAGTAACACCTAGTTTGTATTACAAGTATTGGGGGAGTAGCTGAAGACTACGAGAAGTTGGTGACAACTTCTGGTTGCTTCCCAGCTGGTGTGGTGTCACTACCTGTGAGGCAGCGTGGGTGGGTTGCTGGGGGCAAAGTGCTATGAGGGTCCCTTGAGCATTCACGTTTGCTTGTGGCGTCAGGTCACTGGTAACTTGTTATTGCTAACAAGAAACGTCTTTTAAAGGATAAAGGGTGGATTTTGTTTTCCTATTCAAAAGACATTTAAGAGGAAAATGTTACCTGAATGCTGGGAAGAGTGGAAGTATCCTTGATTAATTCTTGCTCATGTCTGAATTGGAGCTGCATTGGGCTATACCAGCTGTGAACCCAGCCACTGTCTGACGTTTTCCCTCTTGTCCCTCAAAACAGAATGTACTACGATCGTTGTAGGGAACGTTAGGGGTGTATCTCCAGCTTACAGTGCTACCAAGTAACTCTTAAAGTATTTACAGGGAATTAGATCAGTGTCCTAATGGATTTTTATATTTTATTTTTTAATTCTTCTAGATTACCAGCAGAAGTAAAGAGTCAACATGGGCCCTGATACACAGCGTGAGTGATGCTTTTTCTGGCTGGCTGTTGATGCTGTTTATTGGGTTGTTAGCAGGTAAGAGCAAACCTTAATATAAAACTGAGTCCTGGTTCTGTACCATCACTACTGATTATTAGCATCATTAAAGCAGGAGATTTTGTCCCAGAAACAAGGGCTGAGGAGCTTCACTGATACTTATGGCTCTGTCACTGTTTTGCATTCTAAGGAGAGTTATTTTTAAATGCCCCGAGACCTTATTCGTATAAATACCAAGATACAAAACTCAGGCTGAAGGCTGTCCTGGGGACTGTTCTTGATCTGGTGCTGGTACAGAGCTCTGAAATAATAATAGGTAGCAAAATGGAGGTGATCAAAATGGTGGTTCAGAAGGAAGTATCATGCTGTGAATCATTTTTGCTGAATGCTCTTTGATGCTGGAGAGGCTGATGTCAAGGAGTGTTAGATTTTATTCCCCTCCCCTCCCCCCCACTATACTTAAGAATAAAAGGTGAGCAGTATTTCTTGGGAAGTCAGGCTTCTTTCAGAGGTTGACTGGCTGAGGCCTTTTATATTATTTCAGAAGCAAACTTTGGACCCAAGTGCAAAAGTAGTAAATCAGTTGGATGCAAATCTTCTTGATAGAAGGCAGCTAAACCTTCATCATGAGGGATGAAATTAAGTCTTCTGTTAAATATTTACATAGGAAAGCTGCTAGCAAGTTTTTCATTAACTGGAAGATTTGCTAAATGTTTAGTGTTGCCTCTGGAGCCTCTGATCATGCAGATCAGAGGTCTGTATTCCTGGCTTCTGTGTTGACGTGGCATTTTACCTGAGAACGGAGCCAATTACAGCATTTATTGCAGGGAGGGCTATAGTTTTCCCTAACAGAAAAATATAAAATTGCTTGAAACTTTCTTTTTTATAATGTATATTACTTTCCTTACTGACTCTGATTGTGTTATTTGGCATAGTTGTAACTTTCCCCTCTGTTTTTTTGTTAGTTGTTTGGTTTTTGTTTTTAATTGGGATTGGAAATATTTCCTCCAAATTCAAAGCTATTCCTTGCACAGTCTCAGCATTGTTAGTGTAACTTGTGGATTTCAGCTCTTGTGCTGGAGACCAGTGCATGTTTTATGTTCTTGAGAAACATGACAAATCCCTCCTTGCCTCTGACTACTTGCCATGATATATTTAATATGTGGTTGTTCAGTCTAATTGAGAGGAATTAATTTCTAGTGACTTAGAATATAGGTTTTAATGCAGTTTGCTGGGGCCAACCTTGGAAATGTTGTTAGCCACACTTTTTGTGACCTACTCTCTTCAATGTGTGCTTAAGCAAATCTTCCCTTTAGCCCTCTTAAGAATAAAAGTTAATTGTAGGCAAAAATATCAGTGCTGCTCTGTTTGCTGGTAGGTGAGTCAAAGTAGGGGCAGACTGTAACCTTCAGATATGTGAGTCTGCATAAGATGGTTATTAAGTTTTCACCTTTGTTTTATTTTTTTTTAACCAGGTTCCTTAGCAGGTCTAATAGACATTTCTGCCCACTGGATGACAGATTTGAAAGAAGGAGTGTGTTTAGCAGGCTTCTGGTTTAACCATGAACACTGCTGCTGGAAATCCAACACTACCTTTACAGACAGAGACAAATGTCCTGAATGGAAGAGCTGGTCACAGCTTATTATTGGCCATGGAGAGGTAATGTGTGCCCAGAACTACTTCTGCTGCTGAATGTCCCATTTCCCCAGCCTGCATTGTCTCTTGGTATGATCTGTATGTATATGCCAGAAGTGCTAACTGAAGATATTTCGGTGACTTAACTTTGAATGTTGAGGTCTTTGAGGGGTCTAAATAAACAAGTTACTTATGTATCTTCCTCAGTGGGGAAGCAAAACATTGACACATTTACAAGTGTACTGCTTTAGTTGTGTTTGAGACTTACTGCTTAGAGAATGTTTTTGCCCATGAACGCTTTAAAGGAATGCCAGACAAGCTCAAGTCCTGTGTTCTGGATAGAACCAAGTTCTGGCAGTTCTATCCAGTGGAGCAGCCAGCTTGACTGGGACAGTATTTGTACAACTTGTTTGCCACTTTATAAAGTGGTCTTCGGAAGTATGGTTGGCTCACATTCCTGTAACCCAGCAAACCTAACTTGTCCTTAGAACTGCAGTCTTATTACGATTCCTGTTATTTTTGGCTGATGATAACTGTATTTGAGATTACCTGCTATTTCTGTGCACTTGCTTCAGTGTCCTGGTTTGTCGCAATATCAGTTAAGTGATACAAATTGGTTAACTTTCTCTGCATTACAGGGGGCTTTTGCATATATTCTCAACTACTTGATGTATGTTATCTGGGCTTTGTTATTCTCCCTTCTTGCTGTGTTACTTGTGAAGGGCTTTGCTCCTTATGCCTGCGGCTCAGGAATTCCAGAGGTAAGAATGAAAGGTTTTTGGTTTTTTTTTTGGGGGGTGGGGGGGTGTGGTGGTGGTGTTAGTTTGTTTTAAGGTGGGCTAGGGATCCACCATCCAAAGATTATGCTTTCTTGCTATGGAATAATACTTCCTTATATTCTAGAAACATATGGTGGCTTAATATATGCTTTTTTTCTCCAAACTTTATTCCTGAAACATGTCTAGTACTTAAGTCTCCATAGAATCCCTTTAAAAACTATAATTTTCCAAAAGTAAATGCAAGCTACAAGAGGTACAAAAAAAAAGTGCACCATTTGTGGAAGACTGCAAAAGCAGCATCAGATTATTTTTCAGTAGGAAAAGCAGTCCTGAAGGAAGGACTCAAAGGGCACCTTCTGTAAAGGGCACCTTCTGTCTTTGCATATAGAGGTATTTTTACTGACTGTATTTTACTTTTGATAGCTTGGGAGGGACTGTGAAAGCCGTAGGGGAAAGCTGAAGGCAGGTCTGGGAGAACCTAGTAAAATGGGAGCTCTGACCAGGACTTGAATGAAAGCCTGTAGAGCTCTGTGTGCTTGACTTCCAGATCAAAACTATCTTAAGTGGTTTCATCATTAGAGGCTACTTGGGCAAGTGGACGCTGATCATCAAAACCATTACCTTAGTGTTGGCGGTGTCCTCTGGCCTGAGCTTGGGAAAAGAGGGCCCCCTGGTGCATGTTGCCTGCTGCTGTGGAAATATCTTGTGTCATCTCTTCACCAAGTACAGGAAGAATGAAGCCAAGCGCAGAGAGGTAAAAACATACTGTGTTATTGTTAAACTGCTGAGATAGCATGGGAAAGCTCATAAGTGTTCACTCATGATGTAAGTTTTTTATGGACAAGTCACTGGAGAATGATTAGTGTGAAATGTGTAGAAGTATTGGCCAGCTTATCTTCTGTTAAACGCAGCAATGACAGAATCCACACAGTGAGCAGGCAAGGTTTTGGATGTCTTCACGACATCTCTAGATCTGCTTTGTTGATCTCTTCTGATAAAGGGTACAGATGTGAGGCAGGCAAATGTAGCAAAAGACATGTTCTGGGAAGTGGAAGTACTGCTGTTCTGTTTTAGTAAAGCTTTATCTAGGGTTCAAGAGTAGCATGAAATCAGATAAAAAAGAACAAGGTAATTGCAAACTGATTTAAGGGTGGAACTGTTTAAAAGGTAATGCTTTTTTAAGCTATTTGTGAATTGCAATAGAATCATTAAGGTTGGAAAAGACCTCCAAGATCATCTAGAATATTTCTCAGGGAGTTAGCTCAGTCCATCTTTTCCCTGTTGTCTTTAAAACAAGTCAGACATTAGCTTATTCTGCAATCATTGGAGATAAAAATTGCACACGTTTAAGTAGACATCCAACAAAAAAAAGGGAAAGGATTTGAGGGGGAAGCTGAAAATGTGTGACTGACTTCAGTTTCTTTCACAGGTTTTATCAGCAGCTGCAGCTGCTGGTGTGTCTGTAGCTTTTGGTGCACCGATTGGAGGAGTGCTCTTTAGTCTGGAAGAGGTAACACCAGCATTTTCTATTAGCTCTGGTGAGCTGTTTTATTGCAAGAGCTGACCCCGCTGGTTTTAAAATACAGTCCACTCATAACTGCTTGGGTGTGGAAAGGAGACTGTTGAATACTGATTGGTGGTGTATTTACAAGGTCTGCCAGGCAACCTAAACTTTACTGGGGTTTCAGGTAATTCTTATGAATACTGTAGAATTTATTTTGAATGATGTATATCTCTGGCTTTAAAGTAAACCTGCTGTTTTTCCCCGATCTGTCCATGCTCAGCAACACTGACTGCTCACAACCACAGCCTCTGTCATTCCATATGTCCATTCTCACCAGACAGCTCTGTCTCAGAGTACCTCAGAACAAACTTACCTTGCTTATCAAACTCTCTTTCTTACCAAGTAAGTTCTAATGTTCTTTTGATCCAGACGGGAAACGGATCACCATTTCTGGCTTCAGGGCCTAACTCAGAGAAAGAGTGGGATGGTTTTGCTCAGCTGAGCAATAGTCGTGCTCAGCTACTATGGCAAACGCCATTGTTTGGCACTTCTGGACCATGCAGAGCATGAAAGACAAATACTTCTCTGGTTTCAGCTCATAGGTGATTTGTAGCAACTTTTATTATCCGAGTAAATCATCTACGCTTCAGGAATCATAGAGGGCGTTTGCTGCGAGTATGCACACCAGGATCCATCCTGGTCATTGTAGTCTGTACAGAGGGGACCTCATAATCGAGTCTTGGCTGAAGGGGAAGGTACATCAGTCTCAGTCCTTTCAGTCCTCATTTCACACCAGTCTCTGTCCTTTCTTGTACTTCATACAGTAGTGATGTTACTGGGTACCAGTCAGGGTAGTGACAAGTGACTGAGTCTGCTTTGTTTTTCCTTTTTAGGTCAGTTACTATTTTCCTCTCAAGACACTGTGGCGTTCCTTCTTTGCTGCTCTGGTAGCTGCGTTTACTTTGCGCTCCATCAATCCTTTTGGGAACAGCCGCCTGGTTCTCTTCTATGTGGAGTTTCACATGCCATGGCATCTTCTGGAGCTTGTGCCATTCGTCCTTTTGGGAATATTTGGTGGGCTTTGGGGAGCTTTCTTCATTCGCAGCAACATCGCCTGGTGCAGGCGACGTAAGACAACCAAACTTGGTAAATACCCTGTGCTGGAGGTGTTTGTAGTGACTGCTATCACAGCCATCCTGGCCTTCCCTAATGAGTATACCAGAATGAGCACCAGTGAGCTGATCTCTGAACTCTTCAATGACTGTGGGATTTTGGACTCTTCCAAGCTCTGTGAGTATGTGAATGACTTCAACAGCACCAAAGGGGACGACCTGCCAGACCGAGCTGCTGGCCCAGGAGTTTACACAGCCATGTGGCAGCTGGCTTTGGCCCTTATAATGAAAGTCTTCATCACAATCTTCACCTTTGGCATGAAGGTGAGAGTTACCTGTAAAGCAGCTCATGTTCTTTTCATCTGATGCAGAAACCCTAGAATTTTATCCATATAGTAAACAGACGTGTTTTTCTCCCCAAGCTCTGTTAAGAGAGAAGAAACTGCTTTGTAGAGGGCGATAGGTGGCAATTATTTGTTCCATTGTGAGTAACTGAGGGCAGTAGAAATCTTTTATCCTGTGTGTGGCCACCACACGCACTCATTGAAACTGCTAGGTTAGGGATTCATGGCCCATTTTCCAAACATTGACTGCTTCTAAGTTGTCTTTACTTAAGCCTTTTTAATGCTTCCATTATATCTCCCCTTCCTAATTGCAAAGCAACTGAGATACTCATTTGTAAATGCTTATGATAGCTGTTCATTAATCAGACTGTTCAGTGTCCTGAGCTGTGGATGTACTGCCTAGGTCTGAGCTTTCCCTCAGTGGGCTTTATCAGATGGATCCTAAGTGTCTCTACCCTGTCCCCCACTACCTTGAATGGATTGTCCAAAAGAGGTGACCCTACCTCAGAGGTTTGCACCTCGTTGTTGCACCGAGGTTGTTTCTGATACTCAAGGCAATCATCAGAATTGTGAGGAAAAATACCCTGTGTATGAGAAAGCTATATAAAAATATGTAAAGGGCACACGGGGGAGATTCTCTCACTTCAAAGACTAGGAGCTTTCGAAATCCAGAAACAGATGAAGTGCAGAGGTGAAACTTGCTGGCAGTGAGTTTACTATGTGGTATCACTAATATGCTAATAACAGGCGCTCTCACTTTGAAGGATCGTGTGTATTTCATAAATAAGTACAAGTACTCAGTTAGTTGGAAAGGCACAGGAGAGTGTTAGTGGTGTGCAAATGAAACTTTGTGTTATTATTCTAGGAAATAAACTTGCTTTTTAGGAAAATTTTGAAAAAAAAAAAAAGTCTATTCTATTTCACACTGAACTGTAGTGTGGGTCTTTCTCCTGCTCATAAAGAAGTAAATGCAAACAATTCAAACTCTGTTACAGAGGTTTTTGAGCATGCTTTGTTTCGTTCGGTGAGGACAGCATTTGGCATACCCAGTGCTGTCCCTTGTTTCCTCCAAGGATACAAGGAGGAAACACCTTTTTTGGTGCAGGAAGGGCAAAGATGATGGAGCATGGCATCCATGCCAGTTTTAACTTTAGGATAACCTCTAAATCAGTCTTGTTTGAACTTCTGTCACTAGTCTTTGAATACTGCCTCCATCAGAAATGCCTTATTCACTGATGTGTTTTTTCATAGGTCCCTTCAGGGCTCTTCATCCCAAGCATGGCAGTTGGTGCTATAGCAGGAAGATTGTTAGGAGTAGCAATGGAGCAGCTGGCCTTTTACCACCATGACTGGGTCATCTTCAGTGGCTGGTGCAGTCAAGGAGCTGACTGTATCACTCCAGGCCTATATGCAATGGTTGGGGCTGCAGCATGTCTAGGTAAGCAACAGATTTCTTCTGAAGTCCAGGCTGCATGTTTGGGTGTTTGGTCTACTTTGTAGTAGAACTTATAATGTGTTTCTGATCCTATTTGCATTCTTTTACCAGCACCAGCCTATCATTGGACGATAGGTTTCCATGGGGAATCTCCTGAATATGCAGCTAGAACAAATGAGACTGTCCAGGGACTTTAGATTCCTGTGTAGGGAAGCCACGTTGTTAGGAAAATTAATGATAGTAGCTGGAGGATGTCAAGATGCCACTTGTCTCTTTTGCATGGCCTATCATAGGGATCAGTCCATAAATCTGTTTATCAGTGTACATGCATAAGGCACATGTACAGGGCATGGCAGACTCTTCTGCAGCTAGCTCACTTTCTTTTGTATTTAATTAATGGGATGACCTTCCCAGCAAATTGTCATTGTGAAGTATTTCATTGATATATAGTCTTAAGAAGTAAGTTTTGGACAGACATACCACATCGTTCATGGATCTCTGTCGTTCAGAAGATGTGCTATCCAAGGACACGTGACTCTAGGGTATTTCTTATAACCTGATTTGAAATGAACATGGCCTTTCAAGGTTCCTTCTCAAAGGGACCCAAAAAAAAGAAGCAGAAGGGCCCATAATAAGCATGGTATTTTGGAGCAGACAGATGGTTTTAACAGTATGTTCTGTTCATGTTTGGCTTCCATTACAATGCTGAATGTGACGCTTATTTTGTAGCTAGGAGTCTAACAGTGCAACCTTTTACTGATATAACGCGTTGTCTAGATGCATTGGTGGAGGACAGCTGTAGGAGCTGTCAGCTCTATTGGTTGGAAATCCCCCAAAACATGTTAATGTCTTCTGTCTTCCTGTGTTCTGTTTGTAGGAGGGGTGACCCGAATGACTGTGTCGCTAGTGGTCATTATGTTTGAGCTCACGGGTGGACTGGAATACATAGTTCCTCTGATGGCAGCAGCCATGACCAGCAAGTGGATGGCTGATGCTATTGGGCGGGAAGGCATTTACGATGCCCACATTCGTCTCAATGGCTACCCTTTTTTGGAAGCCAAGGAGGAGTTCTCGCACAAGACACTTGCAATGGATGTAATGAGACCACGGAGGAACGATCCTCCTCTGACTGTCATTACTCAGGACAGCATGACAGTAGAAGATGTTGAGACCATAATCAACGAAACTACGTACAGTGGCTACCCAGTGGTGGTGTCACGGGAGTCCCAAAGACTCGTAGGATTTGTTCTCAGGAGAGACCTCATCATTTCAATCGGTAAGTGCAGGAAGGCAAGATGCTATGCAGATAAGCGGTGCAGTTAGAGGCCTTAAATGGCACCAACTGTAATTGACTTAACAAATGTAAACACTCAGTGGTGATGGTGGATATACTTATGGAAGCCTACATCTCCATCCCCCTGTAGCGTGAGGTTTGCATGTCTTGAGTGTGAAGGGACAGCATGGCTTGTCTATTGCAATTATAAGGGCCGTACTACCTGCAAAAATCTTGTGAAGTATGAGACTTCTTGTCAGCAAGATCTAAGCCACCTTTTCTTTTTGGATGGCTCTGCAGAAGGCTTTCTTAACGGTCAATGTCTCAAACCTTATTTTATTTAATTAGAGTAAAAAGTCTGGTCCGTGTACTGAATGTTGGGTCACTTCTGAGGTGGTGCTGGTGCTATCAAACCTGTAAATATTGATACTGATGTTTGAGGAGAGTCTTTCCTTTCTCTGCACTACTGAAAGCCATCCCAGTCATTGCTCATTTCACATGTGCTCCAGCATTGTTCTGAGGCAGTTGATGTGTGGTGCTGGCAGAACTTGGCAGACACTGTCCTGGCATCTCTCACGTGCAGTTTTCATCTGTGACGTGAGAATTGAGTTCCTTTGGAAACAGCATTGTATTTTACAATTATTAGGGCACAGTTAGGTTCCTCTTCCTCACATATTGCTTAGAAGCCTGTAAGTAATGTTTGCAAACATGAGGCTTGAGTACAAGTTGTGATCATGTTGTCTCTTGCTGGTTGTGTGAGGCAGTGTTTCTTCTGTTGACGAAGCAGGAGAAATCTGTGTGTTAGGGTTGAGGAGTACATTGGCATGCAAGTCTTTAAAAAAAAAAAATGCACTTGCTCTGTAATGAAGATTGGGCTTAAGGGAGTCGAGATCCATGCTCCGTGCCTGTTTAGTCTGTATAGATTGTATTCAGCTGGACCTCAGGCTCCAAGCATCTATGCTAAGCTTGGAGTTGCTCCCATGCCTACTCACACATTTCCTTACGCCGTCGCCAGGCAGAGTCCATGCAAGCCCCGTGGTGAGCTGGATGGAAGACCTGATCCAGCTGTATACTTATCTCAGTCATTGCTCAATTAGCTTCCTGCAGATCGGTCCCCTGTTCTGGCTCTCTTTGGGGACACACAAATGCTGGTGAAAGAGAGCAGGTGAGAGACCTTGGACAGAAGCAGAAAGTGACCACGGAAACAGCGTGATTATTAAGGACTGAACACGTCTGAGCTCAGTGGTGTGATCTCCGATGTGTGGTTTAATGTGATGTCTTAGCTCAAGCTTGATACTTCCCTGTATGGAAGGTTAGAATTTTTGGTGCTGAGCTGGGGTTGTACCATGGCACAATTAGAGTAGTTTCTATAATTAAGTTGCTTGCAGCTATGAAACAAGCCTGTGTGTTCCCGCTTAGGTAAATTGTCAGTGTCAGTTTTGCATACAATATATTCTTCTGGAGTATGTAAGTATTGCTTTTCTGATAAGTATCTGGTCAAACGCGTATGACAAAGGCAAGGTTTGCCTTGTTCTGAATCTCTTGGGACTCCTTAAAAGTAATTTTTTTTATTCAGGTTGCATGGAAAATGGGAGTTAGCTTTTAACAGCTCTGAATATCAGTCTGGTGTTTGGAGGCCAAGTCATTCCCTACCCAGTGAGTCCTGGAATGTGAATATCAAATTGAAGCTGCAATACAGCAGACATCCAAATTGCCCATGTAGCAGGAGTAGGCACTATTGCAAATACCTGAATGTTGTCAGGTACTCAACACCGTGTTGATTTTTTTTTCTGTTCTTGACCCTGGTCAGGGGATGTGGAGCCTGAGCCAGTAGGTTAAGCATTATTTTATTAGTCAGCTACCCTGCACAGGTCCCAAATCCGTGACTGGTAAAAGTACAAATCATTTCACTGCCTGCTTGGGTCATCAGTTACATGTTTTGAGAAACAGTGCAAGTGAAGTGAAGGAATGGACTTCTAAAGCCATTCCAATGTGGCAGAGAGAAAAGGATATGTTCTTCAACTTAGAAAAGGAAAGGTTATTTAATCAAATATTTATTCTTCTAGAAAATGCCCGGAAGAAGCAGGATGGAATTGTGAGCACCTCGATTATTTATTTCACTGACCACTCTCCTCCACTGCCTCCAAGCTTCCCCTCTATGCTGAAACTCAGGAGCATCCTGGATCTCAGTCCTTTTACAGTGACGGACCAAACACCCATGGAAATTGTCGTGGATATATTTCGCAAGCTTGGATTGCGCCAGTGCCTGGTTACTCATAATGGGTAAAAAAAAAACAAAACAAACAAAAAAAAAAAAAACACACCTGTAGATGCAGTTTTGGGCCTGAGTCCCAGTGGATAATGCTGGATTAGTTGGTATCCTTGAGCTGTTCAGCTCAGCTATAGTAGGAAAAACTCCTTGCAGGAGAGTAAGATGGCAGCGGGTTTGGAACTTTAAAGGTCCCTTCCAACTCAACCATTTGATGATTAAACCTCTGCGTCTCAGTCAGAGCTTCAAGTGAGAGAAGGCCTCTGATAGGAAGAACTGAGTATCAGTTAGGGCAAAAGTAATCTAGGGAAAAACAAAACTGAAATTACTGAACCTTTTTCAGTTGGAGGAGTAACATAAATCCTGCAAGGTTAGTGAAATGGTCAGAGACAGCTCCATGTGGTGACGGGTTTGATCTCCCTAAAACTGATGGAAAGGGCTCGGCCTCTTCCATTGCAAATCTGGTCATGTGTATCATGCCCCCATTTGAATTCACTGCGGTGTCAATTCAGAAGCAGTGAGCTTGGTGAGGTAGGAGTGAACAAGGGTAAAGAATTAAAACAAATGGTCCCTTCCTTGAAGGACCGGACCAAAAAGGGATTCTCTCCCTCTTCTTCACTGTGATGCCATTCAGATCATTTCAGTTTCAGATAAAAAATGGCTTTGTCATACAGTGCTTCCTGGCGGAAGTTGGGTTTAGCTCCTTAGTACCTATCATGACCGATCGGTTATACTTATGAAAGTGTAGGTATTGAGACTACCAGCACTTAAAATGCAGTCCTGGACATTTAGGTCGATCGTTTTGGAGAAGGGTGTTAATAAAAATTGTGTCTTGGTTATAAGTTTTACCTTTTTCAGTATAAAATACTGATAGTGTCTGTTTGGGCTTATAAGCATTGCACTTTGCATGGAGTGTCAGCGTTGTGATCCAAACAAGTGCTGGAGCTACTGCAAGGAGTTAAAACTGTCATATGAGAAGCTATGCAAGAGCAAGGATATGTTCATTGGATGTTGATGCACTGAAAAAATGTGTTTTAATTTTTCAGGAAGCTACTTGGAATCATTACCAAAAAGGATGTACTAAAGCACATTGCACAGCTGGCTAACCAGGACCCAGATTCTATACTCTTCAATTAATGGCAGACTAGTAGGTGTTGTGTGTTATACACAAAAGAAACTTTATAGAAGAAACTGGATATTCTTTCCTATTTTTACTGGGACCTTGGAACTAATTTCAGCATTTCCTTTCATGGAGCTGAAGAAGATATTTTTTTTTTCTACAAGATAACCAATTGCACTACATAGTCTGTGGAAAATTAATCTTCTTTTTAGAAGAAAAAAAGACTACATTTGCTTTTGTGAAGTTGCATTGGAAAGATTCCATGAAGAAGTAAAAGCAAAATGCTACAGAACTCTCTTCTTTTTACTTTATCTGAATTCTTGTTACTAATGTGGGGAGGAAAGACAAGGTGTATACCTTCAGAAATTCTGAAGGCAGATGATTTTTGCACACAGTATTAAGGTGGTGGCGGAAGGATACAGTTGTAACTCAGGGGCAGTGTATTTCCAGTGAGCCAATTAGTGAAAATAAGAACCTTGTACAGTCAAAAAAAAAAAAAAAAAAAAGCCCTTATAAAATTGTCAGGTGGTTCTGAAGAGCTCAACTCCTCAATTACCGATATTGGCTAGCTCAGAATGTTTTGCTGAGAGAAGGAAAAAAGTCCCCCAGAAGACCAGTCTTCATAAGACTGGGTTCACTTTTCAATTGAGAAGAGTTTATTTTGATTAATCTTCTGTGAATGTATTTAATTACTCTAATGCTAGCTTGCTAGGAGAATCCTGAGTAGGAGACAGGAAGAGTTAACAGTTGTATTCTTGTCATGCTCCCTTTTTTTTAGATATATGCATAAGGATTTCTTCTTGATTTCTTTTGAGCATGTAATTAAAATTGCAAAGACTGAATCCTAAAGCCCTGGCTTTACTGCACTTCTAAGTAAAGTCTGATCATATTAGTTATTGTGCAACTGACCTCTTCCTTAATCAGCAGTGTCTTATGTTGCTGAGGATGTCTTAATGGAGACTCCTGGGCCCGGAATGTTTACATGGATGCATTTTTTTTTTGTTCCCTGCTACTCTCTTCAGCCCTGCACCAAACTCAGGCTCGGATCCTGGCTCTAGGATTGAGAACACTGCCACTTTATGTATGTTTGCCACTCGATGTCTCTTGTTTCACTAACTATGCAATAAGAACCCTGCCTGACAACTGTCAGCAACATAACTTGTTCCTGAGAGTTGCTCCGTTCCAAGTCTGTGCTCCTTGAATCCCTGTTCCAATTAATTTTCTGTTAATAAAATTGTGACAGTTAACTGGAGTTCTGAGCGTATATAAATTCCTTTTGGAGATCAGTGTTATTGTGGCTTCTGTCTAAAGCAGACTTCATTTGTTGTCTCTGGCTGAGGCTTGTCAATGGAAACAGCTCCCTTTGACTTCTGGTTCACCACCATCAGTGCAGGGGGGGCCGGGGTAGGAGCTGACCTGTTGAGTAATGACAAATGAGTAGGGGCTGCTGCTTCTGTGCAGGATAAACTGCTTCTGAGGCCAAGTGGGGCTCCTGACCAGAGATGGCTAGAGATTTTCTCAGTCTTAGGCTCTCTTAAATATAAATATATTCCTCATCTGTACTTGGAGCAAAAGCCAGCTTATTTTTTCAAAGCCATCCAACGTCAAGTACCTGTTGCCACTACTTCAACATGGTAGTGAGGTGATACCTGCCACTTGAGTTCTTGTATGGCTTAGAGCTGAATCAAGCCAAGATGATAACAATGGATGAAATATCTTATGTTTATAAAGCAAATGCCACAACTTTGTGGTGTTTTTGTATGGCAGCAAGTGGTTTTTGAGACATCTTAGACTCGAAACAAGGACTACCATGTGCCCATAAGATGCTCACAACTTGAAGTGCTTTGCATTCTTTCTCTGCTATGACTGTCAGCAGGCTCTGTCTGGTGGTGGCAGAAGCTGTGCCTTTAACTGCTTTTGCCCCGTCCTGAGAGGGTTGTCCCCCACTTGCCAGTAAGAAGGATGCTCTATGAGCCTGGGTCTCAGGGAAGAAGCCTCCTCTTTTCCTTGCAGGCTTCCTGCAGAGGCTGTCTGCACTGAAGGAGGCTAGCGGTGCCCGTTGCATGCTGTTCAGAAAGCTTTGTTCTCTTCGGCACGTGTGGGACACCAGGAAGACGTAAGCTTCTGTTTTGTGCCTTTTTTTTTTTTTGCTTACTTTGCAAGATGCAGGAAGTCTGGAGCTGGAAAAATGAAGACCCTGTTATAATTAGATCTGCAGTACGTGACAGCTTATTTCTCTAACAGTCATTAACGTGTAATGCTAGACTCGGTCACTGTGGTAAGTGCTCTTATCAGAGGAGGGAAGGGGAGGGACTGCTTGTGGGAAGGCTGCAGTAGCCTTAGTCCCGCGTGTCAGGTAACTGCAAGAGCTGCTGGCAGGAAAACCCAGTCGCAGGCTGGAGTGTCACAGCTGGCTCGTGCCCTGCTTCCAAAGGAGAAGCTGCGGTGGAAATTGGCAGGTCAGAGAGAGCAAACTTTTGGAGGAGACCACAGCCAGCGTGTTGTGTGGGGACGGGAGCATGGCAGCAAGAAGCTGCAAAATGAATTTTAGGGTTTCTGAGGGTAGTGTTGTGGGTAGGAGGGGACAAAGAGCCATCAGTGTGCCTATCGCACAGCTTCCTGCTACGGAGGAATTGTCCTCGAAAGGTTGGCCTGAGAACATCATACACAGGAAGATGAGAGTGTGAGAAAACACAGGATTTGTGGGAAAGTCTGGCAGAGTTTTAGAGAAGTTGAGTCTATGATGGAGGCAGGGTTTCAAGTCCTCACAATGCCAAACCAAACATGATTAAGATGGGCAAATAAAGTTTTGCAATAGTAAAAGGCCTTTATTGGCAAGCTTCTGAAGAGGAACTTTCCTCTTATTGAACGCATTTCTCCACTTTTGCATCTTTTTAGTGTGAAAACAGATGTATTTATTTATATTTTTTTGGTGAACGAGAACATAGTTGAACAAATGGAGGTCTGGTACACGTGGGTAAGGTGAAAATAGAAGCTCAGAGTGATTTCATAGCTGCTCTGCAAGTGAAAACCTGCTGACCACATAAAACCAATGGAAGTGGTTTCCACCTAGCAAAAATACTCATTTCAGCTCCAGCCCTGTTTCTGAGCTGTAGTTTTCTACAGGGGAACCTTCAGCAAAATTACACGGTCAGTGTTACTGTACTGGCTGCAGCAGTGATGCCAGAGAGCAGGGCTCATTAGGGGATAACGTGCTGTGGGTGGGTAGCTCCGTACTGGGACCGATGCCTTCATTTCTACAGGTAAGATGTTGGTTACAGAGGCTCCCAGCTGTTTGGTGTGAGCTTTTATTTAACGGAGTGTCTCCTCACTTTAATTCCTACCAAAATGTGTCAAACTGTGTCACCAAAAAACAAACTGTCACCAAAAAATCACGGGGGATATAACCATTTTTTTTGAGCTCAAGCATTTTCTACGTTGTCTGTAATCAATGGTGCTGGTTTGGAAAAGGGTTCCCCTGTTCTAGCTGCTGTTAAGGGTTTTGCCCTGTCCTGTTCTTACTTTTGTATTGTTTTACTGTCGGAGTGACTCCAGGAGGAGCCTTGGAGTTTCTCTTCAGCAAACAGCTCGTTATACAAATCTCACTGCACACACCCCACCTCCCTGGGGGTAATTTTATATTTATGAAATACATTATTTGGGATCGTTTTGGAGAAGCTTAAATGCCTGTTGGGCCGCCTTAAGGGTGGGTTATGAGATGGAGCTTGTTGATTTTTCCTCCCGGGAAGTGTAGTGCTGGGATTGGAACAGGATGCAAAATTCACCCGGTAGTTTGTTGTGGAGATACGGGGCTAGTGAGCTGAGCAGCCAGCGTAGGAGAAAGCCCATCTTCTCAACCTGCCCCCAAAGAAACTGCTCTTCTCTGAACTTTTTCGCCGTGAATTGCAGTGCATAACGTGGCCTGATGCTGGCCCTTCCCACCCTGCCAGCTTCCCAGCTGGCCCAAGGCAGGTGGTGGTCTGGAGTGGTAGTGCTGGGACCGGAGTCAGAAGTTAGTTAACAGCTCTGCTGGTGGGCAGGAGGGAAAAGTGAGGGGCAGGTCTCCTCCTGCCTCTGCTGTGCCCCAGGAATGCTGCTACATGGAGTAGGTGTTGGAATCCTTTTTCTTGGGATCCTCAGCTTGTCTCTCTCAGGGAGGAGGAAAAACAGCCTGTCCCTTTGTGCTCTGCATACATGGGTCTGGATCGAGCTGCCTCGGCTGTTTTGTTGCATACAGCTCACCCTTCCCAAAGGGAGAGCGTGCTCGGAGCCAGGGAGCTGGCTGTGCTGGCAGGGCGGCCTGGGGCAGCGCCAGAGGAAGGAGGTGATGTTTGCGTGAGTGAAAATGGAGAAATGACCGCGCTGCTGCAATCAGTTTCATTGCTTCAGCAGATCTGAGGCCTGCTGCTCAGAGTCCAAGGTCTGGGCGGTAAAAGGAAAATCGCTTTTGGAGGGCAGAGAAACCATGTTCAAAGCAGTCTCCCTCTTCTGGTTCACCGCTCACTCGTGTCGCAAGAGCATTAATGCTTTCCCAGAGGTAGGGCTGGTTTAATGAGCATCCTGCTTCCTCCACTTACACGAATCCTTTTTGCGGAAGGAAATAGGTTTGCTGTGTTTCATTTTCCTCTTGCAAGGCTTCGCTAAAGCTTGGGGATGAGCTGTCTCAGAGCAGTACTGAGCTGTGATGGAAGATGTGCAGGGAAGCGGGGTGGGCAAGGAGGTTCAGGAGGAGCAGCTGCAGGACGGGGAAGCTCCCTGAATTCTCGTGTCTGGGTGTGTGCAATAGTAAGGTCGTCACCTCCCGCGTGGGCCTTCTCTTTGTACGCTTTATTTACAGTGTTCCAAGAAATGGTTTCCTGGGGTGTTGACATGTTTTTCAGCGTGGATTTCCTCCTTACGTCTGAGAACTTGTGCTGGGCTTGGGACTTGAAAGTAAAACCAGAACTTGTTTGGAAGGGAACAAAAGACTTGGATGTAGTGGTGAACTGGTTAATAACAACAGAGAGAAAAAAAATATATATCAGCCCCAGAATTTATTTTGAGACAAAGGGCAGCAAAGTTAGCATTATAAATGCCCTGGGCTGTCTGGCAAGTTTGTCTGAGCTGCCTGCGCAGCCACACAATGAATTGAAAGCAGAGCTGAAAGACAGTGAAGGTAAGACATTACTTGGCAGCAGCTACAAGGAAGGAGCATGCGCCTGGATCAAATAAACGTGATGAAGCCATGAGAGTTAAAGTCAACCTGAAAATGTTATTAGAGCTGTTGTTGCGTCCTCCATCCCCCCCTATCTGTTGTTAAAGCATCAGGGAAGGGAGGTTTGTGAAATGTCACCTGGCGGGGATAGCAGGCTGGGGAGCAGGGAGCTTGTGGTGTGTGAAGGGGGGCAAAGAGTTTTTTTCTTTTCTAGAGCAGTTTGGTAACTGGGCTGCTAGTGCTTAGGTTAGTTACTGAGGTTTTTTACTGCTCCTGTTCCCTGAAGCCACAAGTTTCTCCCAGGCAACGCAGGCAGGCCGGCACGCACCCTGCGCCCGCCTTGCCCGACATTGCCTCTGGCTCTGCCCTGACAGTTTCAGGAAGAAATGACCGCAGGGAAAATAACGCTGCAGCGGGCAAACAGATGAGTAATGAAACCCATGGTATTATTTCATACGCTGCTAGGTGGCAAAGTGTCTGTATTTATGCACATGTGCACACATACAGGCAATTGTAGAAAAATAAGATAATGAGCGCTTAAGCAGGTTATGGTTATGACCGCAAAATCCCTTGGTTAAAGATTCCCCCTCCTCTTCATGTCTGCAGGGTGTTCTGCAGGTATTCAAAAATAAAAATAAAAAAAATATTTGTATAACATTGTGCAAATGAAATCACAACCTGGAGAAAGGCACAGGCCAAGTTCTTCCTCCAGGCAGCCTTTAAGTTGAAGACGTTCAGTTTCTGAGGATTGTTGCGCATGTGGCCGTTGGGTTGACCTTGCCCAGCCATCAGGACTTTCAATTAAAATCAAACTTAAGAAAATCAGGGCCTGTTTTTGTACCAGCAAGGAGCGCGGCAGCTTTGCCTGGTGCTGGAATCATCAGTGTGTCTGTGGGAATGAAACCAGAGTCTCCCCGCCACCTTGGGTGGGATGTGCAGAAGCAGATTACCCCGTGCCTTTGCAGCACCTACTCCATCTCCTGCAGCTCTGGGCTGTCGCGTTGAGCTCTGAGCTCCCACAGCTGTTGCCAAAGGCAGCTCAGGGGCTGAGGCCACGGGAACCCAGATGAGCTCGGTGCTCTCGGAAGAGCCCCGGGAGTCTGGTTCCTGTGGCTACTCACCAAGGCAGTCCAGAAAGCAAGAAGGAAAATGAAACTTATAAGGTACCATTGGAACAGTAGTTTTTGAGGGAAGGGTTTTGCAGTAGCACCAGGAGCCAGCTGAGGACTGGTGTGGTTGGGGATCTTTGCTAAACAGTGTTACGTGTGGCACAGCTGTGCTGCAGGCTTCGCTGTTTTGTTTGTGTTGGGCAAGAGCAAAACACGACGGTCAGAGACAAGCACGTTTCGTGGCCAAGCCTCGCCTCCCTCCCTCCGTGAGGCCACGGGACTTCCTCCGGAGAGGGGCCGCTGGGGTGAAGCGAGGCTCTGCAGCACAGCGGTGATGACACAGAAATGCCAGGGGGAGGCAGAGGGTGCTGGGCACAGAGCAGGGCAGTGCGGGGGCAGCCAAGGATGAAGACAGAAGGCTCAGGCCTGGAAAGCCATGGGATGGGCAGCAGGAGCAAGGAGCAACTCCTGCCTGGCTTCAATGTGGAGGAGAACAAGCCCATCTCAGCACCCTGGGTTTTGACCCCGGTTTGGCTGAGCTGTCCCAGGTCCCAGCAGCCTTGGGCTGGGCTTGGCAACCCCAAAGCAGAGAGGGGCAGCACGAGGACACAAACTACCCCAGAGAACTGGGAGGCAGCCCACGAGACCCCGGCCTCCTGCTGCTTGTGGATAAGAGCTGATGGGAGCAGTTTGTCTCCGTGCCTCAGTGCTCCCTTTCCCAGCACCGCGGGGAAGAGCTGCGGAGTTGGCTCAGGATGGTGCCGAGGAACGGTGTGAGGGCTGAATGCCCCAGGTGGGCTCAGCTAGCCTGCACCCCCCACTGGGGGCAGAAGCAGGGGTGCATCTCCCTGGGAAAGCCTCAGGCAATCCCAGGGGAGTGGCAGCAGCTGCCCGGGCACAACCTTGGCCTGGGCTGCAGAGCTGATTAGGGATGCAAGATGGGACAGGACCAGCTCCTGCCTGCAGCATTCACTGGGGTCTGCCTGCAAGTCCCAGGGATGCAGCTGCTGGAAGCCACACACGCCTGTTCCCCAGGGCAGCCTTGGCACTCACGGCTCTGCCTCGACACCCGAGCTGTTTCACTGCTGCCACTGGCGTACCATTATCTGCCATGGCAAGGAATGGGGGGGGGGGGGCAGGGGGGCAGATAAGGGTGCTCTGCAGCGAGGGGGGCTGCACGAGACCCAGATGCTCTGCAGCATGTTAGTGGAAAGCAGGTGAGCTGACTCAGAGTCAAACTGTCAGGTTTGGGCAGCACTGTGGCTGTTCAGGGGTAGAGGGCTGATTACGCAGGGTGAACCTGATGCAGAGGTGCAAGGCCAGTGCTGGAGTACAGGATTTATTTAAACAGGCACTAAGACCCCCCCCCAGGGTTGTGCCGGCAGGAGAGGTCCTTGTGTTCTTCACGGGAGGCTGTGCTGCTGGCCTGTCCGTGCAGGAAAAGGACTTGCACACCAGCAGACTGAATATGATACAGAGTACACAAGTAATAACAAAAGTGGGCTGCATCCACCCCAGTGTCCAAGGCAGCTCTATCATGCTCTGCTCGAACATTCTCTCGTGTCTGTCACATCTTGGGGGGGTTTAACGAGGGGGTTTGGTCTTGTCTGTGCTGGGCTCCGTGCTGCTGCTGCCTGGGCTCAAGCACAGCCTGAGCTGAAATCGTGGAGGGGAACGACTGCGAAGGCTCGTGGTGTGAGCAAGAGAGCAGCTGTGCTGGCACTGGAGGCTGGGGCACCCCTCCCTGCAGCCACTGCTCTCACACAAGGCTCATGGGGAGCTGCCACAGGCCAGGCTGCTCCCAGGGAACAGCTGGTCTGGGGATTCAACATCTCTCCATCGCTGTCAGGGGTTTGTGTGGGCCATGAAGAAGCACCTGGGGTGTCTGTGGGTGCTGGTGCTTGTGCCAGCCTGCTGAGGACCAGACCAGGGTGCCAGGGTCTGAAGCTCCCCTAGCTTTCTGCTCTTCTGACGGGCTTCCCCAGGCTCCTGATGGTGTGGCGCTCTCGGTGTGAAGCAGTCTCAGCTATTTGGGGATGCAGAAAAGATGCTGCTCTAGATGTGCTGTGCCCTGGGCTCAGTTGATGCAGTGCCATTGAGGACGGCTGATCCACCGGGGCAAGGTGCACATCTCTGCCACGTGCCTAGGTGCGGCTGCTTGTGCTGGTAATTATTCCAGCTTTGTGGCCCTGTGGCTGCCTGTGCTGGTAATTATTCCAGCTTTGTGGCCCTGCTCTTTGCCTCCCCAGAAGCTGATTGCTGGCACTGGTCCAGGTTTCTAACTATCCTGAAATGAAACTCCTTTGCTGCTTTCTGGAAGCTGGTGCTGGATCTGCCCTGTGCCCGCAGGCTGTCCCCTGATGCTGTTGGGGTGGTGGGCAGCCCCGGAGCAGTGCTCACCGTGCCACTGCTCTCTGCTAATCCTGACTTCTGCCCCGATGCCTCCAGCTCAGGGAGCCTGATCCTTGCTGCCTGGTTTGCTGGGCCTGCCTGTGCCAAACGTGGCTCCAGAGCTGCAGGGGGTTGTCCTTCCACAGGGAGAAGTGGCCTTGCATTCGTGGCTGTGATCCCTGTGCCTCTGCTTTGTGGAGGGTCGGGGGGGTGGTTACAGGGTATGCTGGTGGTGCTGGAGCCCTGTCCCATGCTGCGTTCTCTGCAGTCTCATCCAGCTCCAGCAGACACCTGCAAGGCACAACACCGGCAGGGAACGACGCTGCACCAGGCCCCCCCCGGCCATGTGGGAGCTGCATTCAGCAGCAGCTCAAATAGCTGCTGCCCTGGGCCGTGCAGAAGAATGGATACAGCAGGAGCACAGGGGAGGCGTGAGAATGAGGAGGCTGTCACAGGTCGAGCCGGAAGGCCCCGAAATAGCTGGCTGCTGCATCTTTGTAGTCAATGGCCAGCGAGGAGACCGAGACAAAGAGCTCATCGCCGGCCTTGAGTTCAAACAGCCCCCCCTGGTAGAGAGCATGGAGGCCGTAGTCTGCCTCGGGTGCCCAGCACTTGGTGCCGACCCCTTTGAGCAGGAGGATGGGCTGGCTGTAGGACGTCTTCCAGTTGATGCACTGCACGAGCTGGGGGACGGAGACGCGGGTGCTGGCCCCCTCCCTGGGGTAGCGGAAGTAGATCTGGGAGTAGACGTAGTACTTGCCCGCCTGGGTGACCCGCAGCCGGCCATCCCGGTATGTGATGTTCTGCAGGTGGGAGTGGATGGTGCTGTCTTCCCAGTGAGCAATGGCATGGCGGCAGGACTGGGAGAGGTTCCCAAAGCGCTTGGAGATTCCTGGGGAGAAGGAAGGGTCACCAAGGGGAGTGCACTGCGCTGGGAAGCATCCCTCAGGGTCAGGAGGAAGGGAAGGGGTGGCCCTTTCACTCTTCTACAGTCATGCAGCTTGGAGTGGGGGCAGAGAGTGTGGCTGCGGGCTGGAGACCTGTGCTATGTGCTCTAGGTGATCCTGCTTGGCAGGGGGGTTGGACTAGCTGATCTTCAGAGGTCCCTTCTATCCTCGGCCATTCTGGGATTCTGGAGAGCAGAAACATCTCCCCACCTGCCACCAAATGCAACCTCCCACGCTGAGCCCCCTGCCCTTCAGGGGAGATCTCCTCCCTGTTCCCACCTTGGAATCTCTCCAGCGCCCTGCTAGCCTCCCCCAGCTCACCATCCAGGGCCAGGCTCTGCGGGCGGAGGGTGAGATGTGCTGAGGGCTTGCCAGGTGTTTTGGGAGGAACCTGTCCCTCCGAGGTATTGAAGTAGCTCTTCTGCACCTCTGTGAGGAAAGAGACAAATCGCTATAGAGGTCAGAGTGCACGGGGACCCCCAGACCCATGCCACCAGAGCACGTCCTTAGCAACCAGTGAGAACTGGGCAGGACAATGCCCCACTGACCCTACAAAAGGGGAGTTTACTCGGGGATGGAAACGTCTGGTCAATTATTATCTAACATTCTGTGCTGCCCCTGTGGTAGACAGGCCCTGCTTCCCCAGGCTCCAACCAGACACAGCTATCCCTCCAACCTGTGTGAGGGGGGTAAGCCCTTTCCCCACCCAGCGGGGCAGTCTGTGCCCCCTGTCCCACCCCAGCTCACAGCCGCGGTGCGGTGCCTGGTGGAGTTTGCCCTGGGAGCAATGGAGCAGCCCAGCCTGCTGGCATCCCCGGCCGCACGCTTGGGTGCGAGCAAACAGATGGGTGCTTTGCAGCACCAGGGAGCGGAGCCCCGTCTCCTGCCCCAGGTGCTCAGCCCGGACGAACTCACCCTTCACGCTCCTGTGGATCACGTTCTCCGTCACCTGAACCGTTAGAGAAGAAAAACAGCCCCATGGTTTAAAGGCGCAAAGGATGTTCCCTACTCCCCAGCTCCTCCCATCTTTTCCATCTTTCACCCTGTGCCTTTGGACTCTACCAGCTCCTCGATGCAGAGATCTGCAGAGGGCCTGGCGTGCAGCTGCACTCCTCTGATCCCGCTTAAATCAAGCCCCTGCCACCCCCTTGTGAGACAGATGGGGAAATTGATGCAGGGAGGCAAGCAGGAGCCCTCCTGTGCTGTGTGCCACCCTCCCCAGCCCCACAGGCCCGTGCTCACCATGGCCACGTAGGCTTTGATGGTGTTGGCCAGCTTGAGGCAAGACTGGTTGCTGATCAGCTCCTCCAAGCTGGAGCCCTCCTGCTGCTGATTGATGAGCTGCAGACACCTCAGCTCCTCCAAGCTCCCTTGTGACTGGGCTTTGAGCTGGAAGGGAAACACCCAGACATCCAAGAATTGCCCAGAGCAGGCAAAGGCAGCATGTGTGATTTGGCTGGTGGATGCAGAGGCGATTCCCCTGTGGGGTACGCGTATGGGTTCAGCTGCCTTTGGCCTGGCTCCTCCAGTGTCAGGGTGCCCACAGCCACACCACTAAATGGAGACTGACCCCGAAGGTCCCTGATCACGGAGCTGGTGCTGGGATGACTTGGTGCCACTGGGACACAAACACTGACAAGCTGCTCTGCTGGGAAGGAATTAGTTGGGTGGATCCCGAGTTCTGTCAAAAATCTGTTTTGTGAATCGGACAGATTAGATCTCTTCTTGTCCTCCTACAATCCCTATGGCTGGCAGAAGCAAGCCTTGCTCATCCCAGCTCGTGGGGAAATATGACAGCCCCTTCCATTGCATCCCAGTGCTGAGCATGAGAAGAAAGGGGGACACGAACTCCTGCAAACTGCAGAGCACCATGTAAAGGAGAGGCATCAGAATATCCCCTTCTCCATCTCCTTTACCTCTTCTGCTCCTGCCCTGGGCAAATGTGGTGTCTTGATCAGAAAAACCCAGCCTGAGCTTTGAACAAGCTACTTGCAGACCCTGGGGAAGCAGTTTCCCTGCAATTCTGCCCCCCACGTGCCCCAGGCCTGCACAGGGGCTGTGCGCAGAGGTGAGAGCTGCCGCTCCAGCCTGCAAGTGTCCGGGCAGCCTGCTGCGTGGTGACCAGGCTCCATGCTGTGCTGCTGAACTGAGCTTGTTGCAAACAGAGCTCTCACACACCTTCTCCCTCCCAGGGCTGAGCCATACCGGCTGGAGGCTGGAGGCTGAGCACTCAGCCCAGGCAGATCTCAAAAACTTCCTAGTCTGCTGGCTTGTGGTTTGGGATGGGAAGCCTTTCCGTATGATGTGAGCTGCTGCATGGTGAGCTATGCCTTGCCAGTGTGTCCCCAGGCTGACCTGGCTTGGTTCTGACCCCGGTGTCCCAGTGGGGTGAGCTGCTCCACGGATGACAGGCATGGCTGTGGGGTTGCTGTTCTGCTGTATAGGGTGCGGGAAAACCAAGGCACAGATGGGACAACTGCCCTGAAATCAGTGTGCCAGGAATGAACACAAGCACCTTGACCACCCCACCTTTATCACCTTGGGCTGTCCTAGATCAGGACGCAACCCAGGAGCCCTTGGGCTTGGCCACAATGTCAGTGTCACCAGCATCCTGTGCTTCCCAAGGGTCCTTGCCTGATCAATGGAGACTCCACTACCAGCAGAAAGACTACATAAAGTAAGACAAAAAGTATTTTTTTTCCTATTGGGCCAACAAGTCAGCCCTAGCACTGGCTGGCTGGATTTGCCAGGAGCACCGTGTTTGGGAGGTGGGTGGCAGTGATGAACACAGAGGACGTGGTGTGGTGCCTCGTACAGCTGGATGACTGTGAAAGGGTGAGGGTAGCCTTAGCAGTTTTGCCTCATGTGGATTTAGCCGGCCAGGCTGCAGTCGTGCAAAGACGTGCCTGTCTGAGTGGGTGGATGCTCAGCGCCTGCTGAGGAAGCACATCTGCAAGCAGCGGGGCTGCTCACATGGAGCTCAACACGAGCACATGCTTGGGCAAAGCCACTGAACGCAGCACGCTGCTCTGCACTGCCAGGAGCGCAGATCCCAGCACGTGCACACACAGCCAGGGTCAGCTCTCATCCCATCGGTCCTGGTAAGGAGGCAGCACAGTCCCAGCATAGCCACGGGCACTGCAGCCTGGCACTGACTGCAATGCTAATTGCTAATTGCCTCCATTAAGGCTGCCTGTGCCACCAGCACTTCTCTTTTAGAGGGTAGCCGCTCTGCCTGCCTTGTCTGTCCCCCCTTCTGGGAAGCATGCACAGGGTAGGGCTTTAAATTCAGTGAAAAGCAGGAGAGAAAATTCTGTAAAACTGGGGGAGGAGGGAGGGGGGCGGCAGGGGGAGGAGGTGGGCATTGTGTATGCGTGTGCATTGGGGTGAGGACAGGCTGGCTGGGTTGAGTAATTCAGAGTCCCCAGATGTGCTGAGCTCTGATTGCCTATACCTAGCACTGATCCCATGCAGGGATCTGGTGAACAGACTCCAAAATTACCCCGAGAGTTAAATTTAAGTGACCATCTTCCTTCATACCTTCCCCCAGGCTCTGTCTGCCCACATTTCTGTCCTCTCACTGCTGCCTTTCATGTAAATCCTTCACAGTGGGTGCCACACGGGATCGAGGCATGGAAACCAAGCCCGGAGGGGAGTCCACTCCAAAGGATGTTGGACCGGGCACCAGACAGGCTGTTCCTCCTGCATCCATGGGCAGGACTTTTCCCAATTTTCCCCCCTCTGTTGTGGTTTTGTGTGATGCTTGGCACTCCAGTGCTCTTTTCTTGATGATGAGCCCTCCATCATCAAAGCTGACGGTTACCATTGGTAGAACTGCCCAGAAAGCTGCTTGGCAGTACTTAGTTTCCCTTTCTCCATAACAAAGATCTCTTCTGTTCGGTGTTTACCCTCCTCGACCCTTCCACTGCTAGGGGATTGCTGTGGCTGTGTCTTAGCAGGGGCAATAGCGCGTGTGGGTGGGTTTGGTAACAGAATCAGGTCTGTTGCGTGCACGTTTGTTGCGGCAAGGACAGTCTCTGTGTAGTGGTCACAGGGGGCCCAAAGCTCTGGGGCTGGTGGTCTCCAGCAGGCAGCAGTGGGGCAGGGCCCCAGCGGTGGCCGGGGTGGGTCGCAGCACCTGGCCCACGGGTCCTGAGCTTGGGGACGGGTTGGCGTGAGTGCCACCAGGAGTGGGCAAGAACGGCTGAACCCCAGCACCGTTACTTGCTGTGATTGAGCAGGAGTGAGTGCCCGGGATCTGCTGGTACAGATTCTCCCCAGCCAAATGCTCACACAGTGGTTTTAGCAGCCCTGCAGGGTGATGAGCCCCCTGCCCCGGGCTCAGGCCAGCCTCCGAGGCGGACCCGGGGCTCCGGGCGGACCCAGGCCAGGCGCTGCCCGGCTGCGGACGGGGCTCGGGGCGCCTTTCTCCCTGCCTCCCTCCCAGCCGGGGCTACGGCCCCAGCACGGCTCCGCGCCGAAGCTCTCCCGGGGGGCAACCCCCGCCCCGCCGCCCCCCGGAACCCCGCGGAGCCCCCTCCCGGCGCCGGGGGCTTCGTCCCCGCGGCGGGCTCACCTTGGAGATGGCCATGGTGAAGTAGACGAAGAGGCCGGTGGTGGAGGCGATCTGCAGGGCGACGATGGCCATGACGGCCACGCTGCCCCACAGCGGCCCGCCCCGCCGCCGCCGCCCTCCCCGGGGGCCGTCGTCGGGGCCGTCCGCCAGCATGCGGGCCTCCGAGCCGCCGCTGTCCGAGCGCCCGTACGGCCCGGCCCGGGGCTGCTGCGGGGCCATGGCCCGGCCGCCGCCGCCGTGCTCCGAGGGGAAGGGAGCGGCGGCGGGGCGGGACGCGGGGCGGGACCGGGACGGGCGGCGGGGCGAGGGGCGGCGGGGGAGCGGGGCCGGGTGCCGGCCGTGGGGCTCTGACCGCTTGGGAGAACCCGTCCCGGGCCGGGGTGCCGTGAGGGGCTGGTCGGAGGGCTCGGCTGGCAGGGGGGGGAGGCTGTTTTGGTGCTCTCAGGTGTCTGGGTGCCGATCCCGAAGCATTCCCGGCTGCTCTGAGGTGTTGTTTGGAAAGCAAACAGAAAGCCCGGAGAAAGGCTGTTGCCTGACGACTTCGTGGGGGCCTTTAGTGCTTTTGTCTCTGGAATGGAAGTGAGACCGTAAGGAAACCCACGAACACTCCAGTCTTCCCAGAACTGCCTTCTCTCCTCTGAGGATGGGGCATGGGGAAGCTGTGGACCCAGCCCAAACCCGCAGACAGCTGTAGTAGCACCGAGTGGTGTGCTGGGGGCAAATCTATAACTTACGGCAAAACCAGACCTGACTGTGAGCGAGAGAGGCTGGACCCCGGTGAAACCCACGAGGGAAGAAGCTGCCCCGTGGCCCACCACCCTCCCAAGTCCTCACGCCGTGCAGCCGTCCCCAGGCAGGGACACAAAGGGACATGGCCACGGAGACAAGGCCGTGGAGCCAGAGCTACGCTGTGCCAGCCCGGCTGAGCTCCCTTCGGGTCCCCACCTAGCGCTGCACGCCGTCAGTGACAGCTGTGAGCCACAGCTCCATGAGGCTGAGCTTTGATCCTTGAGGGTATTAGAAACGTCTGTGATAATTCAGTAATTAAATCAATTCAGGATTTGGCCCTTAAGCTTCAACTTTCTGGGCTGGATCTTGCAGAGCATGTCTCATCTGAGGAACCTCCCTCACCTCAGAACTGGGGTGAGCTGCTAGGAAGGGACAGCTCACCCGTGGCTCACTTTTCTAGCACTCTCACACAACGAATGGCATTTTTTCCTTTAAGAAAAGAACTTGTCCCACTTCTCATCCTGCCTGCCAGAAATGGCACTGTCTTTTCCACTGAATCCTGAAATCTCCGTCTTTCTGCAGACAAATTTCCAGCAGGGAGCCCCAGTGGGACACACGCTGCTGGTCAGGGTTCAGGAAGAGGGAGCTATTCACAAGTACGATCTCAGTAAAAGGAAAAGGGCAGTTCCAGTATCTCTTCTTACCAGACATTGTGGCTGCTACGACTCCTTTGTGTGTCTGGGAGGGAAGCACCAGCTTCCTCTCTGGTCTGTAACTGCCGTGGGCTAGGGTAAGGGGGGATAGGAATTGTCCTGCCCTCAGTGCCAGAGCAAGAGCTTGAACTAAAAGCTCTCAAGCATCTTTCCAGTCCTGCTTTAGTTATGCATACTTCCCTGGCCCATACAGGTGGCCTCATTGTTCCTGGAGCGCTGGAGCTCTTTGCCCTGTTTGGAGAGTGAGGCAGTGTGAGGCTCTCTGGGGGTATTGTATTTTATTTTATTTATTTTATTCTTATTCTTATTCTTATTTTATTTTATTTTATTTTATTTTATTCTTTTTTATTTTATTTTATTTCATGAAGGAAAAGCTCTTTTTTGCCTGGAGTGCTCAGCTGTGCAGAGGTCCAGCTGTGCCGCAGCAGCAATGCTGGGGAGCCCCCTGCCCAGCCGCTCACCCTGCCCCCTCTTCCTCATGTTTCCCGTAAAGCAGACACTTTTGCTCTGCAGGTAACGGCTTCCTGCCATAGCCCTGGGCAGGTCTCCCTGTGGGGTAGGTATTTGCTCCCTCCTTGCCCCTCAGACTGATGCCTGTGCACTCATCCTACCTCTCCAGCCTTGCTGTCTGGACCCAGCGCTGCAGCTGGGTTGACAGGGCACGTACCCCAGGAGCAGTTTTGCATGGGTCTCCTCAATGGGCCTCCCTGCACCCATGCCTGATTTGCTGTGAATTGATGGTAGGGTCACAATCTCAGCACTTCCATATCCCCAAGCCCAGTTTTAGCCCTAAGTACGCACAAATTGTCAGTAATCCCTGCAGCACTGGCCAGGCATGTCAGGCTTCTCCAGGCTGCTGGCATGCCCTGCATGCAGAGGAGCCACATGATGAGTAGTCATGACCTCCCAGACATGGGAAAGTGGGTAACTGGCCACCTTATCTGCTTTTATTGCTTTTATAAAGGACTTCACCAAGCCTTGAATAATGCAAACTCCGTACAAATGTCTTTAGATCACTGATCTAATCATGCTGTGTCAAGAAGGATACTCCTGAGACAAGGGGAGCTCTGGCAAGTGTCTGGAAGTGGGAGACAAGTGAAGTGACACGCCAAATGCAGGGATGGCTGTTGCCACACGCAAGCTGCTTCTGTTGGAGCTGGGGAAGGGCACTCGGCAAGGAGAAAGGTGGCTATCCATTTCTAAAAATGCAGTGGAAATAGAACCCTCCTGGTTGTTCTCATTAAAAAGGCTCAGTACCTTCAGAACCAGGTTGAGCAAGTGGAGGCAAAGCCAGAAAAAGGTGCATCTGTGGGTCAAAACACTTGCAAAATCTTGCCGTAGTCTCAAGCAGCAATTCTGCCTGCTTGTTGGAGGGCTGTGTGCCCCGAGGGACTGCAGGAGCCCCACATGCAAGGGGCAATGTTTGCCTGTCCGAGCCGCCAGCCAGCCAGTGTGGGGAGAGAGCAGAGCTGGTCATACTCCTGCTTTTGGTGGAGATGGACTTGAGGAGCCAAATGCATCTGCAATCCAGGACACGGATGCATGTGCAGAAGCAACCCCGGTAATGCTCATCCATGTGCTGTGATCCTGGTCCATTTGCTGCGCTATAGGATGGGGCAAGCACCCAGCTGTGCTCTTCTGATGAGTAGATGCCTGGAGCTACAAGGACTTAGTAGCCTGGGGCTGCTCTCTGTGCCTTGAAGACAGGAGGTTTGCAAAGCAGCCAAGCCTGTGAGTGAGGGCAGGACCAGAACTGGAACTGTGCAAAGAAAATTGGGTGGGAGCCAGATGAAGAACTGCCTCTTGAGACTGGCTGAGTTGTTTTTTTACTTTTAATGTTTCCTGGCCTGTGCGGTAGGAGAGCTGGGCCAGCTGAGGCTGGAAGTTTGTTTCCTCAGTGCTGGGTGATGCAGAATCAGTGCAGAAAAGTGGGAGAGAGCGTTTTGCTGGGATCTTGCTTGTGTCACCAGCAAGGCACTGGAGGGGGGAAACTAGGCAGAGATTGCCTGTACAATGTGAGTTGTGTGGGATTTTGCACTCTGCCCCTCAGATTCACTTTGGCTTTGCTTCAGGAATGATGGAAGAATGTGCAATTTAGTCACGTTATTTTCCCAGGTTTTACAGAGACGATGGTATGTGCAGGATCTATTGGGTTAGCCTAGATTGGACTCCCCCCCCCCCCCCCCGGTTGGGATGGTCAGCAACAGAGCATTCTTTCCCAGTTCGCATCTTCTGCAGCGGAGATCCAGGTCCAGGTCTCATTTTCCCGAGGCTGCTCCTTTAAGGCAAGCCCCAGCCTGGCCTCGTTTGCTTGAGCAGCTGATGATTTTTAACATGTGTTGGCTACAGGATAGTCAGTCAGGAAACAGCAGCCCCCCCCCGGGGATGCGAAATCAGCGCATGCAACTCGGGAAGAACTTCGCTAACCTCCCTGGCATGCTCTCTTTAGCATTTGTCTTTTGATTTGAACCAATGAATTCCTGTGCCTAAGCCTTATTTAATAAATAAATAAATAAATAAATAATAAAAAGCCTCTTCCCCATCACACCATACTTCCAGGTTTCAATGGGAAGCTCGGTGCTTCCAGCTGGTGTACTGGATCGGCTCATCTTCCTGCGCAGGTCTGCCCCAACCACGTGGAGAATGCGCTGTGACATCTGTGTCCGACATCTGGGGTCAGTTCTGGGGGTGGCAGGAACCAGCCCTGCTCCCTTGGCCAGTCCTCTCCCGTGGCCCAGCAAAGCCGGGGTGGTTCTCCCCCTCCCTGGGGCAGTGTAATATTTTACCAGGTAGCAGGAACCTGAGAAACAGAAGATGTGCCAATGGCACGCCTTGGCCCCTGCCCCTCTGTGCCTCATTTTCCCTCTGCCTAGCACAGGTTTTCAGAGGACCTTGCTCCCTGTGAGGTTGCCAAAGTGCTTTAGATCACTGCAGGAAGATGCCCAGCTTATACAATGCCCTGGTGCTTGTTTATCCTGGGGGATGCTGCAAATGCTGTGCTGCAGGGATGTGCCCTGGCTGGGTGTGCTCTGTCAGAGGGAGGAAAGGCTGGTCTGGATGCAGATTACAGAAAACACATGCATAGCAGGAGAGCTCCCAGGGTGCTTATTATGTAGAACTAGTGCAAAGGGATGGATGCCAACAGGGAAGTACCAAGATTTGGGACCCTGGTCCCAGCTCCTGCAGCCAGTTTCAGACTTTCCAAGAAGTAGTGCTTTCCCTTGCAGCATCTTTTCAAGCAGAAAGTTACCATCCCTCCATCGGGCATGGGCAGAAACCAGCTGGAGATGGCCATGGCAGTCCTGCTGCTGCTTAGATCAAGGAGGGATGAGTAAAGCCTGCTCTCTTATCTCCTCCTCCACCTAGAATGGAAAGCAGCCCTGCGGGAAAGGACCTGAGAGTCCCGGTGGACAGCACGTTACCCGTGAGCCAGCGCTGTGCCCTCGTGGCCAAGGAGGCCAGTGGTCTCCTGGGGTGCATTCAGAAGAGTGTTGTGAGCAGGCTGAGGGAGGGGATCCTGCCCATCTCTCCAGCCCTGGTGAGGCCTTACCTGGAGCCCTGTGTCCAGTTCTGGGCTCCCCAGTACCAGAGGGGCATGGAGCTCCTGGAGCGAGTCCAGCAGAGGGCTATGAAGATGATGAGGGGACTGGAGCATCTCTCATATGAGGAGAGGCTGGGAGAGCTGTGCAGAAAATCGTGGAAGGGGAAAAGGGTGGAAGGGGAAAAGGGTGGAAGGGGAAGAGGGTGGATGGGAGGAAGGTGGTTTTGGTTTGTTTTCTTTGTTTCTCACTTCTCTAGCTTGTCAGTGATAGGCAATGCATTTCTCTAATCTCCCCGCTCTGAGTCTGTTTTACCCGTCACGGTAATTGCTGAGTGATCTCTCTGTCCTTATCTCAACCCCTGAGCCCTTCTCATTGTATTTTCTCTCCCTTTGAGGAGGGGGAGAGCAGTTGTGGTGGGGCCCACCTGAGTAAAACCACCACACACACACCAACAGACCCAACACAGACACACAGTGTGTCCTTTCTTTGCAAGGCACACAGACCCTCTGCTTTGTTCCAAGGAATTTGGAGAAGCATGCAAACCATATGGAGGCTGTGGGGAGGACCGATTTCAGCGAAGCAGTAGTTGAAGCTGACTCAGAGCTTCCCACCGCAGGTTTCCTGCTGGCTCAGGGCTTTTTCAGCCTTCCTCCCTCCCCATCCCCAGAACCATCCAGCTCCTTGAGAGCAGGCTGAGGAATATTTACGTTTCACCCACAGAACTGCAAGGGACCCCTTCCCTTTGTCAGGGCAGTTCACAGGGCCAGCGTACTCACTGCCTAGTAATATTTTAGTAGACACATCCTTCTGGAAATCACTGAGTGCACCTAGCTGGATCTGGGTCAGTGTATGCCTGTTTCTGGCTGCACAGCAGCCACTGGACTGCCCCACAGTGTGCTGGCTGCCAGGCTGCAAGGAGAGCACACGAGGACACAGCCTTTTTTACCCACAGCCTCCCAAACTCAATGGGCTGAGAGCAGTCTGCAGCCCCTATCTGCCACCAGTTCCCTCCCTCCCTTTGGTTGGGGCCAGGGTTTGCTTTTCCCTGTTATCACTGGGGAGTGAGGCCTTCCTGCCGGGCTGCAGCAAGCCATCTGCAGAGCTGGCCAGCTCCTCCAGCCCCACGCAGTGCCAGCTGCAGGGCTGAGGCTGAAGGCTCTCAGTCATCCTAGGTGGGAGAGGGCTGTTTGGTTGGGTGGGCACAAGATAGCCCTCGCTGGGCAGAAACTCCCATTCCTAGAAGCTGTGGTGGGGAGCTAGTGTGTGCAGCCTTCTGCCAACGGGCAGGCTCTGGGTTGGCTCAGCTCAGCTCCTCTTCTCCCACAGCACGACTCTTCCTGGCTCAGCCCCAGGGTCTGGCACTGCACCTCAAGGGAAGACATCTCCAACTTCGGCTGACTGGTGCCTCCCCTGAATGGTTAAGCTTAGACATGACACCTGGCTGCTCCTGGGCTGCAGAGAATAAAAGGAAGCTCTGCTGGGTTGTTTTGACTCATCCTCCGGGTTTTGCAACCTCCTGAAAAAGCAGAGCATCAGAGGTCAGCTCTACACCACGCAGCCCAGCCGGGTATGGGTGCACCAGCTGTGTTTCCTGTCCCCACCTCCGCAGCCCGCTTTCCTCATTCTCCTTCTGTCTCCTTCCACACAGCTGACTCTGCTCTTGCTCTCGCTGTGGGAACTGAAACCCAGGAACAGCACAGCAGAAGGTATTTTGGCTGCTCCTCCGTGTCCTTACATCTTCTGTTGCTGCCCTCATTTTGCTACCACACCGGATTACATCTCTGTGTGAAAGGAAGGTGTCTTGCGGTGTAGGAAGGATGGGTACAGAGGCACCTGCTTCAAGGGTCTGCTTCCCCTGGGCCAGCCGAATGTGGCATCAAGCTGTGTGCTAGGGGAGGGTAGAGTGGGCGGCTGGTTCATTTTCTAGCCTGACCAAAATACCCCCAGACCCTTTTCTTTCAGAGATGCAGGCCTGGGACAGGCTGTTTCTGTATGTTTGGCAGGCAGCCTGATTTCTGCGAGGTGGGGAGAGGAGACCAGGATTTCGCATGGTGATCTGAACTTGTCCTTGACTCTAGCTAGCAGCCCTGGCTCTGCCTGGCTCACCTTGCCTGGGGGAAGTGCAATGGGGCTGGTGCCTGAGGGAGCAGCCAGCCCCTGCTGTGCCCTGGAGTGGGTAATAGAAGCTTTTTCCATCTAGGCAGCACAAGCGACTCGATGTAGGGCCCCAAACCTCCTTGTGATTGCTCCAGGAGACCCTTGCCTGAGCCAGGGACAACAGGAAAGCCTGCACAAAGCACCAGGACGACACCTTCTGTAACACCCAAGGGGAACTCCTCGTTCCTGAGATAGGTGCGCCTTGGGTGGGAGCATCCCTTGGCTCTGGCGGGGGAGGAAGGCCCAGGTTCTGCCTGTTCCACACTGAATCTACTCCTCTTGGCTCGTCTGGGAGCTGATCTGCTTGCTCCCTCTGGTGAACAGTGTGGGGCACGGCCGGTCATGTTGCTTCCCGGCCTGTGCGAGCACAAGCGCCCGCATTTCTCCTCTCGCTTTTTACATCTCGTCTTCCTCCAGTGCTTCCTCTGGCCGTGCTGGGTCGGGTCCCTGGTCCAGCAGCCCTGCTCCCCACACTGGCACCCAGGGGAGGAGCAGAACACCTTGCAAGAGGCAGCCAGGAAGCCCTGGTTTTACCAGAATCTGTCTCAACCCCTTCCAGGGCCCTGCTCTCCCCGTAGATTTGTGCACATACAGCTGCAGGAAGGTGTGAATTACCAAGCTGTTTCCAGCTACAGCCATACCAGGTGTGTAGCTTCTGCATGCCGGGGTGGCTGCACATCTTTGCGTGCACAGCCCTCTGCCCTGCTTCACCCCAGCACTGCCAGAGCTGTGGCCTGGCATGCCAAGAGAGCTGCCAAGGGGGGCACGTGGCTTTGCCTGCGTTTGTGACTCCAGCAGCCAAGAGGAGCAGCTATTGCTGTGAGGATGTTGGACAGGATTCATGTTGCCGGACCTTGGATGGGCTTGGCACACTGCTACGAAGCCTCTCCGGGGATGCGTGGCTGTGTCTTCAGTAGGGTAGAGATGAGCGACTGTGCGCCAGGCACACGGTGCTCCAGAGCAGCCTCAGCCCCACGGGCAGCCCCGGTGCAGCAGCTGATGGACGTTACCTTGCTGGCTCTCCTGCACTTTCTTGTATGCCGTAGTCAACAGAAACTTAATCTGGAAATCAGTGTCGTTCAATCAAATGCAAGGCTGAGCTAGATTTGATGGAGGGGCTGCAGCTCTCCAGATGTGAGCTCTTTGCTGTTTTTCAGAAGCAGGACTGGTAGTCCAGCAAAGCCAGGATACTGACCTGAAGGTGTGGAGACGAGGACTATCTTGATTCCTTCTGCTATTCTGCACTTGTCAGAGGGGTGAGAGAGAAAGACCGTGTAGCGCTCTTTGTGGGATCTCAGTAAGAAAGACCTTAAAACAAAAGGTACAATAAAATAACTGCTTTAATAAGTTGGAATAAAAGAGGAATATAGATGGAGAGGAAATCTTATAAACCTTCAGATGCTGGGAACCTGCAGCATCAGACAAACCCAGACTGATTTCCTATGGCACTGCAGAGATCCTGTCAGTAGAGAGGGGTTCCCCCAGCCCCGCTCCCCCCACAGGCTGTGGGGCTGAGGGGCACGATGCGGTGTTGTGGGGCAAGGGGTGGGTGCGGGTTCAGTGGGGCATCAGGGGCGAGCGGAGGCAGGCGGGCAGGGGGAGCAGCATGGGGCAGGGGGACATCTGAGGAGCTGAATGGAACTGGGAGGCATTCTGAGGCTCACTGGGCAGAGGCATCTGGGGGAGTCATTGGGGTAGGGGGTTACTGGAGGCAGCAGGGGGCAATGGGGCAGGGATTCAGAGGGGCAAGGAGTTATGGCAGGTGGTTGGTCCATGAGGATGGGAACATTGGTGGGCACTTTGTTGGGGGCTGCCACAGGGTGAGGGGAGCATTGGTGGGCAAATAAATGGGACAGGGAGGATGGGCTGCAGAAGATGGAGGATTCCAGGAGGTCAGAGGGGGTCTGGAATGGCAGTCCTGTCCCGTGTTAATGTCTGTGTGCCCACAGGTCTTCACAGCCTTGAGCAGCAAGCACCTCATCAGCATCTGTGAATGCACAGAGATGAGGACGAGGTTCTGCCTCCTCATGGAGCTGGTCCCCTTGGGGAGCATCCTGGCAGGGTGGCAGAGCCAGGGGCCCTGCTCTGAGTGCCAGGTGGGGCTCTGGTTCTCCCAGCTGGTCCTCTGCCTGGATTACCTGCACAGCAGGGCCGTCGTCCGCCGGTGGGTGAGCACAGGGGGACGGGGATCCTGTTGTGGCAGCTGGCAGATACCTATTTATTTATATATATATATTATATATATATATATATATATATATATTTATATATACCTATTTGCCTTATTAATCGTAACGTTCTTGCTAGTGGTGAATTTTGTTGATTTGTAATAAATATGTTTATTAACCAAAGCCTCCGTGTCCTCGTGTACCCCAGACTCCTACACACTCACTGTTGCAGTTGCTACATACCCACCAGCGGGGTAGTTTTCCCCCATTTAACCTGTCACCACAAAAGTCAAGCAATGGAGCAGGCTGTCCAGAGACGTGCTGCTGTCACCATCCTGGTGACAGGGCCTGAGCTGATCCTGCTGTGAGCGGGAGGTTGGGGAGGGACCTCCTGAGGTAGGTCCCTTTCAGCGGGATAGGTTGTGGGTAGTGTGTGCGCAGCCCCTGCCCTCACTGACACCGCCACCCCTGTCAGTGCTGGGGCTGGCCACTGCTCCCACAGCCCCCCATCACCACCTCCTGCACTGTTTTTTTCCAGGCTGGCACCTTGGGCATTCTTTTGGGGTGCTGACAGAGGCCGAGCCAACCCTGCACCCTCAGAGGGCCCTTGCAGTGGGGGCGATAGGGCAACAGGGCCTCACGTTTCTCGAAAGAAAATCCCCCAGAGTGACCCACGAGCATCTGCTGCTCCTGCGTGGGTGAAGGCAGAAAGGGAAAGGCTGCCCTGCAGCCAGGTGCTGGGGCTGGACAGGTCGCTGGCTGACAGAGGTGTGGTTTGGGCACTTGTGGGGCCTGGTTGCGGTGCTCCCCGCTGAGCATTAGTCCTGAAGGAGGTCCGTGCAGCGGGAACAGTAGTGCTGTTTCCTTTCAGGTTTTCTTGTACGAGGCAGGCTGGGGTGCAGAGGGATGCCCTCGCCCTCAGCAATGATGACCCCGAGTCCCTGCATGAAGCTGGCCCTTGCAGAGCCCAGCTTTTCTATAGCCCAGCTGTAGGGCCAGGCCACGGTGCCCAGCTGATGTCCCAGAGCTCGCGCCGACAGCCCCTTTCCACAGGTACTGAGCTCTGCTTAGCAAGAGCAGCAGCAGCAGATCTCACGCACACACCCACAAACACAGCTGGGCACTGCGAGCAGTCTCCCCAGCATCATTTCTTGGTCAAACCATGGCCCCAGTGCAGCCCCATGGCTGCACTGTGCAGAACAACATCCCTGCTTTCTGCGGCACTGCAGCCCCCAGCCGAGCCTGTGCCCAGCCCTGTGGCTGATCCAAGGCCTGGGGACAGCAGGCATGGAGCCCACCCCCAGCCCTTGCAGGGGCAGCAGCGTTTTCCCCTCCCTAGCACCTGGCTGTGGGGCAGGATGGCCCCCAGCGGATGAGGAGGAGCTGGGCATCCTTCCCTCTGCTTCTCCTGCAGCTCCTCGGGGCACAGCAGGCAGCAGACATGGGACAAAGGAAAAGAGGCAAGACACAGGGGGCCTGATGCAGGTTTTTTCTGTACAGAAGTGTTTTTGACACCACAGCCTGTTGCTTATAATAAAACAGAAATCAGAAAGAGCAGCCAGAATACACACCCAAAGGCAAAACCCCTCGGCTTAAAAAAGGAGATGCTGGGCCTCAGGGAGTGGAGGCCAGCAGCTGGGAGTCCAAGGGGAAAGGGTACACCTGCCCTGGCTGGGAAGAAACACAACACAAAGAAAAAACAAACAAACAAAAAAAAACACCCATTGCTCCCACTGCTGAGCAGGGGAGAGCCAGAAAAAAAAAACAGATTGTCCCATCCTCAGAGTCCTGTTAGCACCTGTACAATAAAACTGTACCATCTACCGGGAGCGGAGCAGCCCTGCCCCGTGCCCGTGTGGCTGGCACCAGTGTGCCGTGCCCGCTCTCGCCAGTAGAACTGCTCCCAGTGACACAGGAGGGGCCGTGGAGTGAGGAAAAGCCAAGCAGACACAGCACAGGGCAAGGGGGGGGGGGGTCTGCAGCGGCGAGAGACCCCAGGGGGAGACAAGCTGCTGGAAGCGTGGGGTCTGCTCGGGGTCGCAGGCTGCAGCTGCCTCCGCGACAGCTGAAGGGGACTGAGAGCAGCAGGGGGAATGAAATGCAGGAAGGAGCCTGGTGAGAGGACGGAGCAGAGCGGCTGGCTCTTGGCTGGCAGGTGAGAGAGTGCCTTCAGCAGAAGCTGGCTCCAAAGCTAAGAGCAGTGACTGTCCCCAGGCTCTCAGCCGAGGTGCGAGAGTTCTGCAGCTCAGGGGCTGTGCTCCAGGGGAGCGCCAGCCATGGGGAGTGTTGGAGAGGGGCCGGAGGAAGCCCTCGTCCCATAGCCCGCAGCTCACATAATCACAGTGATACAGACTCAGCAAAAACAAAGGAAACATTACAAATTAAATACTAATTAAATAAATACTATGGAAGACGTTGGGGGCAGGGAGGAGGGCAGACAGAGAGGCGCAGTTCCACAGGGTCAGGCAGGAACGTGCAGCGGCACCCACTGCCCCGCGCTCGCAGAGCTCGAGCTGGTCACTGCCCCATGAGCTCCAGCCCACGAAGCCCCACAGAGAAGGCTTCACCTCCTGCTGTTGCTGGATGGGGCTGACAGAGAGCTGCAACCACCGCTGCTCATCACAAAGGGACCCTTGGAAGTCCTTGGAGGCAAGTGTCCTCTCACCCCAGCTGGCACCGAGGCACCGTGAGGAGGAGGACTGGCTGGCCAAAGACTTGGGTCCCTGCTGCTGGCGCTGAGAGGGCTGCTTCCCGTTGGTCCTTATTATTGCCTTGTAATGCAGGGAGCAACCTGCCCCCGTCAGCTGCTCCAGGCCTCATACTCCACCGCCGAACCCAGCAGCTGCAGCAGCTCGGGCTCGTAGTGCACCAGCTCCACTGTCTCTGCAGCACCCTGCGCTGGCTCGGGGCTCTCCTGCACCTCGTCCTGGGCCAGCACCTGGCTGAGGGCGACCTGGCGCTGGAACTCCGCCCTGGGCAGCGTGGCGATCTCAAAGTGTGGGAAGCGGGCCTGGAATATGCGGGAGGACAGCTTCAGGCGCTTGAGCACATCGGAGAAGAGGAACCAGTTGCTGGGCCTGCGAGGACAGCAAGAAGATTGTGTGTTAGGGGATGTCCCGGCAGCACCCCCAGTCAGTGGTGAGCAACACCAGGGGCTCCATTTCCCTTCCCTTCCATTTCCCTTTCTCCTGGTCACCGTGCTTGTCCCATTGGCTGGGCAGAAATTGTCAGGAGTAGAAATTTGCTAAACAGAAGAGAGGCATTTTTCTTGCTCCCTCTTTCCAAGTCAGCCTTCTCCCCTCTGCCATCCAAGCAAATGCAATAGCCATCGTGTCACGGGAGGTGGAGAAGGGAGGAGTGCTCCAGTGCTGTGACCTGACTCAGACTCTCATGACAGGAGAAACCATCTAGTCAGACCCATCGGTGCAAGCTGCTACTGACTATTGCTGCAGCAGCCTTTTCATCAACCGAGTGGGGCTTTACTCAACAAAATAAAATAAAACAGTCTATGCCATGCTTTATTATGAGATGGCATAAGATAGGGAGTGTACCACAAGAGGGTCATACTGCCTCAGCAACAGCAGCTTGCTGCTACTAGGAAAGCTGCCCTAGTTCCGTGCCTCTGTGTCTCTACATGTAGAACAAGGATAAAGGTAATTTCATCCATTGGCGAACTGGTTTGAGATCTACAGGTCGAAAACGTAACAAGCTCAACTCCGCACTACCCATCTCCTTTGCAGCTTGGGCTCTCACGAGTTTCCTCAAGCATGCATGAATTTTCAATACATGAACATTTCACATTATCCCCAGCCTGGAGGTTAACTTTCAGGCCCATGAGCTCCCCTTCTATTGCAGCATTAATGTCACCCAAATGCTCTCCGCTGCAGGAAAAGACACTCACCCGCGAGACACTGACACCTGGAGGTTATAGCTGGGAAGCAGCGGCTTGTCTGAGAACTCAAACATGAAGTTGTCAGGATCTTGCTCCTCTTCCTCCTGGTCTGAACTTCCTGGAGGGTTGAGCAGAAGATCGCATCCAATGGTATCTTTCCCCTCTGCAATAAGGAAAACAGAAGTTGGTATTGCTCAGCGTCACTCTAGCTGGTGCTCATCACTCCCCGAGGCATAACTCTGGACCAGCTACCACCACAATCCCACATGCGTGTCCCAACAACATCACAAGTGGGGAAGCTAACTCCCAGGGGCACCTCCTGCTCTCTTTCCAGTCCTTCACCTTGGAGAACCTCTCGAGCGCAAGGCTGCTCCACAGAGTGAGTGAGTTACATGGGAAGAACACCTTACGTTATAGCAGCCTTCAGGTTTACGCTGATCCCACACGTGAGACAAGGCACTGCTTGCTTGCAAAATGAGACGCTTGGACTTGGCAGTCTTTTTGGGGGTCAGGCACACACCGACCCCTCCCAGACTCTCCGTGAAATGGCCTCAGCTCTCAGCCCTTTACTAGCACAGCTATTTGCAGCCTGGAAGAATCTGTACCAGCCAGGAAGGAGGTGAATGTACAAGATGCTTTGTCCTCACAGACCCTATAAAAGAAGGCACTGCTCTCTGCTCAGTGAGTATTTTGCCACCCAGATCCCACTCTTCACAACCTTCAGTGGGTTATCTAGAGGTACATGCCAGTAGCTGTGTCTAAATAAGGACTGCAAGACTGTGCCACCAAACTGTGCAGCAGATCTGAAGACTACTAAAACAAAACAACAGTAAGTATGATTTCATAGGTTTCTGGCATAAAGGTAGCTTTTCTAAGAGGTTTCTGATCCAGCAGGATTTGCTTCATGTGTTGAAAAATAGCTTTCTGCCTGGGTTTTATTAATAAAAGGTATGAATAGTCTTGGGTTTGCAGAGCCTGCTGAGAAAGTACAGGATAACTCCAAGAACTTCCAGAAAATAGAGTTAAGATTTAATAGAGCAAAGTAGACTAAATGTGCTGATAAGCAAATAAACCAATCATGCAAAAAAAGTTCAAGACTACATATGAAAGAAAAGGCTGCCAAAAAATCTTATGGTTTGCTGCATGAGCAAAATCCATGCACCATACGGCTCTACAAATAAATGCAGCACCTAGCAGGAATGTTACGTTAATAGACAAGCTACAGCCGGTGACAGGAGACGTGCATTCACACATGGGTCTCAGGAAAAAGTTAAATAATGTCTTGGTCCTCCCACGGAAAAAAAAAATAAATCCTTAAGAACCAGAAGAACTTAGATCTTCAAAAGTTATTGTAGAAAAGGGCAAAAATAAGTGACACGAGTATTGCTCTGGTATCACTGCTAGGCAGAGCTGAAATGCCATCGCTGAAAAAAAACAGACACGTTTCTTGAACTTGGGAAAAAAGAATTAAAGGCATTTAATATGGCAAAACACGGTCCAACATCTATCCTGAAAACTGCTCACACTCAGTCCTGTCTGTTAACCTGAGTGAAGGCTGCTGACGAACAAGAACATCCTGTGCCACCGTAAGACAGAGGTAATCAGGCACAATAATGCTAGTCCCAGGTGCAGAATAAAAACCCTGCAGTGGGACTTAGTATCATGAGCTACAGGAGCATGAAGTGTGTGATGCTGATGAGCTTACCATACCCAGACCTTAGAGATCCCACACCCTCGTTTGTCTCATTTTCCTTTGGCCCCCAGAGATTTGCAGACAACATTCCTGCCTCAAAGAATGGAAATGGATCAAGCAGGGGCCTGGAAGTTTTCCTCCATCCTGACATGTAATGTTCCGTGCTTCAGTGGGTGGCTCTGATGGAAAGGGAAACTGAAGAACTGAACCACTGCAACAGAACTATCTTCTGCCAAGCTGGTTTGCTGTGGAGTAGCTGGGTCAGTTACCCTACAGCAGAACCAGGTACTTCGCTGCCCTGGGGACTGTCTGCTGCCAGGAACCAGAGGGGACTATTGAAGGTAACTGAGCCAAAAGGGGGCATTTCAAAACACTCATTAAGCACCACTGTAAAAAAAAAAAAAACAAACAGTCCCTTGACCTATTGCTACATTCCCTGATAAAGAGCCCCTCTCCAGCTTTCCTGCAGGCCCCCCATTAGGTACTGGAAAGCCGCTGCAAGGTCTCCCCAGAGCTTTCTTCTTCTTCTCCGGGCTGAATAAGCCCCGCTCTCTCAGCCTGTCCTCATAGCAGAAGTACTTCAGCTCTCTGATCATGCAGTAGTGTCTGCCAAGGCACAGACAAGTCTGATGCTGCCAGTTCACTACTGCTGTGCACTCATTTAAGTGTGGATGGAAAGGAAGGTCTCCTTCTGTGCCCACCGAAAACAGACGTGGTGGGATGAAGAATTACTTTCCAGCTGGGATAGTTCCTTGCTGCATCTTGCCACACAGAGTCACAAAAGCAAGTGTCAAGGGTAACACTGGAAACGCTCCATGCAGAGAGGTGAAAGGAAGGACAGTATGACTGACCACCTGACAGCAGCATGCTACTACTTCAGCTTGGGATCTCTGCCATCCTCTTTCTGAGCCAGAGAGGGAAGTATCCCACAAGCCGTACCATGTCATGGAGTTTCAGAATATTTTGTGGTCCCATCTCTCTTTGGATCAGCAGCCTCAGGACTGGGAAAAACCTAAGTTCTCCCAAGCGCTCTGTGGAAGTAACTGTTGAAGTCTGAAGCACCTGAGATGCATCAGCCCACCCAGCAATGGAAGGATCTTTCCACTGGAGCGAGGGTGAAAAGATATTTCTCAGGAGTTGTACAGGCAGTTTAATGCTGGATTTGTCTGACTTGTTAACCAACTTGAGGCAGCACGGAACAGAAGGAAGACAAAGCCTGATAAATGGCACCATGTGAATGACAGGGACCGAGGAGACATCCACAGCAGGAGCTAGTGTGAAGTCCCACTGGAAGAAGCAGCGTGTGTTTTAACAGAGAAGGCTGTCTTTTTCCATCCTCAATGAAGAAATGCTCTGACGAGCTCAACTGAAGTCTAGGGGAAGGAAATGAAATGCTGTCCCCAGTGCTTCCTGCAGAGCCCTTCCATGTATTAGCCAAGCATCTAAGCAAGTTCCTTGTGAGCACGGAACTGCCATCACTGATGGCATCCCAATAGTCCTCACCCCCCCCGAAGGTTAGCCAGCTGAAAAAAAGCAAACACCAACAAAAAAAAATGGGTAAAAGAAGCTTTTTTTTTTCATACAGGACAGAAATGTTGAAAGGTACACACATCTATGCTATTAGGTATACAAAAAGCAAAACCAAGATGGCAGATTTCTAAATTACTTGCACATGGCAGTGGGTCTCCTACAGGGAAGGAGAATTGACAGTCCACAATCTCACACCAGGATCTTGAAGAGGAAAGGACGCTGATGAATGGGGTACAAGCAGATACTCAAGCACATAAGCTCTCTGGGCAACCAAGAACTCAGCAGGCTATAGAAAATGATGACACAGCCACTCTCTTACCCAAAAAAACACCTGCTTTCCTTATTTAACTAAGAAATCCAAGTAGGAATCAGTGATAAATCAAAAGGGGTAATATCTTTGAAATATTTCAGTCAAAAAGAAACTACTTTTCTTTTGGTCAAGAGGATTCTTCTTAAAGGACTGTAATAGCTTCAAGTATTAGAAATCCAGAGGCTGTGGTTTTAACAGTTTATTTGGCCTGAGGTGCAAAAGCCTATACAGATTTTTTTCTGTTCTGAAGTGAAGAGTTACAGGGCCCTCTGAGTGTAAGTCCTCTACCAAGAGCACCCTTGGAAACATACCTTTTTTTTTTTTTTTTTTCCTAGTAGGACATTGGAAATGACATGGGGTGAGCAACTAAAATCAACAGCCTTTTGGCTTGGCAGCAAAAGTTACCCAAGTCTTTACAAAAGACTCAAAAGTGATAATCTATCTAGGGATCTATAAACCCTATAGCTGTCTCACTGGACGGGCAGCTCTGGGTACCTGGAAGTTTGAGACCTTTTCAAGGAAAACACCCCAAAGGAATAAGTATTTCCTCTGTCTTCCTTGGTTTTATCTTGGTAACTGGTTAGCAGGGTAGCAACAAGTACTGCTACAAGAATAACATGCTACAGGACTGGTACCCAAAGATCCTCAGGAATCACCAGCAGCACCTCGAGTCTAGTCTTGCTCATTTTTTGCAGCCTACTTAGAAGGACCCCCACATGTGGTTTCCCAAAGAAAAAGTCCCTTTCAGGAGCAGTGGGAACTCTCAGCATGCAGCATTATGTCAAAATAGCTGAGACGTGATTTGGGAAGGAAGACAGAACTGAGTGCAGGATGCATCATTATTTCACGTACACAGTTCTCTCTGCTCTGCTGCTGTAAATTAAATGGGATTGACTGAACTCACCGAGTACAGAGCTGCTGTAGAAGTCCCATGCTGTTTGAGGATCCCCATCAGCGCGCCCCTGGAGATCCAAAAGGTAATCTAAAGAGGAAAATTTGAGATGATTAATGCTTATATACTGGTCACTGTGTGATCCTGGCATACACATCCATTGATCCTGGATAAGACACATCATCTCTGTTGCTTTTCCTCTGCTGCAAAGTTAGGCAGTATGGCAAAATCTGAACCATAACTTACTTGTAAGAAGGGTACTTTCACTCAGGATAATGCAGCATTGCCCTGGCCCAAGAACATGAAATAGAAGCTAAAAGGGGAAAGCAACCGACAATACTACGTGGCTTGGAAAGAAAGGTTCTTAGAGTCATCTCAAGTTCAAAACTGCATCACCAACGTGTGCACATAACGTTAAGCCTGGAGGAGCACAGACAGACAACTGGCAAACAAGACTTCTTAGAAGCTGGAGATTACCTTATATCTATCCGGGAACCACCACCATTTACTCTCTCTCTCTCTTCCTCACTGCTGTGTAGAAGCCCTGACACTCATCCTGCTTCTATTTAAACAGTGTAGAAAGTGGGCGTGCTTCACTCTCTGACGTAGTGATCAACAATGGTCTTTTCTACTAACGGCAGGCAAGCGACATTTAGGCAGAGCCATGGCATTTTAGAGAGATGGAATTGTTACATGGCAACACAAGTATGTTCATTCGGGTTATGCAATAGAATCGTGAACTGCATGTGTTGAACAGTGTCTCCCATTCTGATACACTACACTGACTTTAGTTACGTGACCAAAATATTGCTGCTTTCTTGCCTTGCACATTAGAGATCAAAAAGAGCCTTGTATCTTATTTGGTAAATTATGTATTAGTCTATAATTAAAAGTTGGATGGTAAAAACACAACAGGACAGAGCTAAATTACTCAGCCACTGGCTGCTCAGGCACTTCTAAACCCTTCAACACCCAGACTTGGTCCTGTATGCTGCCACACAGAAAGGATGGAAACACTGCCACCCCAAGGCTTGGCACCTACCGCAGAGGAAGCGCTTCATCACATCACTGGTGGCAAGCTTCACAGCTGTCTGCCCAGAGTAAGTGGCCAGAGTGGGATCAGCACCATAAGAAAGTAGAAGCCACATGGTTTCCAGGTTGTCATTTGCCACCGCATCATGGACAGGCCTGCGAGGACAGGAGCATTATCAGAAAAAGAAGATACTGGAGGAGATTGCAAAGCAAATTATCCATTTTGGGTTAAAACAAATCCAGTGGTGACTGATAGCTCTTCCTGAAAAACATGTCCTGCTCACTGCCTCCAAACCTTTTGGTGTTTCTCCAGAAGTGCTCCCTCGCCTCTCCCTGACTTGCCTTGTGCCATCCTGCGCACTGCAGTTCACATTGGCGCCGTGCTCTAGCAGGATGTGGAGGATGTCGATCCATCCTCGCGCACAGGCTTCGTGCAGAGCTGTGTAGCCAGCGTTGTCACGATGGTTCACATCGCTGCTCTTTTTCTGCAGGCAGTAGAGCACCACATCCTACAGGAACGATACCGTTGCAGGCCTGGTTACACACAAACCAAAAGAAGGCAGCACGGAGCACGAAGCAGCCAGAGGCACCAGAACTCACCTTGTAGCCCAGGCGAGCTGCTCGCTGCAGAAGGGTCTCCCCTGCGTTTTTGTTCACTATCAGCCGCCGTGCTTCAGGAGGAATGTGCTGGGCCACAGGCAACTCGGGGGAGTTCCCTGGGCTGACACAATGGGATTTACAAAGTGGCCATGAGTCCTGGGGCTTCTTCTGAGAGCGCATTTTGGGCTGGATCCAGCATCCTTTCACCTGGGGGAAAAAAAAAAAAAAAAAAAGGAATACAACTTCTTGGCACATGCAGGCATGGCTTACAAACAGGAAACACCCTCTCATTTCTCCCCACCCATGTTCCCCCACCAGTTCAAGCCATACCTTCCCCTCATCACAGATTCCTGCCAGGTGTTTGGTTTTACATTTGCGTTTTCCTGATGGTTTCTCTAGCTCTTCTTGGACAGGAGAACTGTCTGAGCTCTCCAGGAAAAAGCCGTTTCGAAAGTCTGGATGTCCTTGAGATTTTCGGGGGGATGGAGAAAGCCTGCTCCTCAGCTGCAGCTCTGTGCCTTTGCCCTGCGCAGACTCCTTCTGCTTCCGGTACCTAAAATCTAAAGGAGAAACGGCAATGATGGAGTTTCTGTAGGCACAGAACCAGCAACCCAGTTCTCTGCCACCAGTGAAAACGAACTGCTCATCTCTGGTGGCCACACACCCAGAAATCCAGACCACGGTAGAGGCCCTGTAGCATGTCAGAAGCAGTAAATACGCAAATTTTCCCCATCAGGGATAGACTCAGCACGGACACAAGAAGCACAACGGCAGACGGCCCCCCTAGTCTGAAAAGACCAAACCTACTGAGATCTGGGACTTACACACAACTCAACAAGGTTTTTCTTTAGCTCTAACAGTTCAGAGAATGCAGATTGTCAGCATGTAGCAGGGTAACTGCACGCTGCTGGACAGCGCTTCCCTCCGATCTGCAAGGCCAAGCAGGACTCAGAGGGGAGACCCTTAGAGAGACAGGACATCCAGGAGGCGTCCCCTGTAAGCTGTCCATGAACAGTCACTGCCTACAAAACCAGACCCTGCCTTGCCCTCTCGTGTCTTCCCCTTAAGCAGGGCATTAGAGTTTCAATTTAATATGCACGGAGGCAGGAAATACTCGAGCGCCTCAAGGGAAATCCGGGCTTTCCTTCCTTTCGTGATGCAGAGCTGCGGGGTCCTGTTCATCATGGAAGGACACGCCATCTGCTTCACTGAAATAGCAACATCCCATAGCAAGGGCACGGCATCAGTGAGAAAAAGCACGGAACCAAGAAGCCAAGCCCGGTGAACACATAACCACCCTGACACGAATGACACTGCACAGCTCCCTCTGTTGTTTATGAACAGTGCCTGAATAAAACAGGTCACAAAGGAAGAGCACTGTGCAGATCGAAGGAGAGCAGAGGCATCTGCACGCAGTCAGAGTCTGTCAAGCATAGATCTGCCCACAGCTTTGGGCACTTTGCGAGCAAAGCTTCATTTCGAGGTGAAGAGCTAGGAAATGCCCCTGTGGGCTACTTCAAGGGATCAAGAGGATAATCCTCAGAAACATAATGCTTGGGTCTGCTAGGGACACTGCATGAATGGTTGATCCTGTTGCCTCCAGTACCAAGACAGGTTTTGTAGGTGTCCAGGAGCAGCTTCCAAGTCACGCTAAGACTCTAGCTTCACCACATCCATCACCACCGATAACTTCCACTTAGGTCTTGTTATTGCTAGGAACCAGGGTCACAGATCTCCTGCAGAAAAATGGGTTTGCCCAGGTAGACACACACACAAAATCTTGAAGCCAACGTGTCTCAAGTACTACAAGCTGTTCGGGCCTGCGTGTCTTGGGGTGACTGGAGCGGTAGTGGGGAGAGGCAACCAGAACAACTGAGGAGTGAAGGAGCTACCTTACAGAGAAGCTGGGACTCCTCGGCCTGGTGAGGAGAAGGCTGAAAGGACCTGACTGAAGTTAGTAAAAATCACAAATGGGTGGATCAGCTGAATGGAGAAATCTTGTTCACTCAACCCTGCTGTGCAAGACTTGGGGCACTCAATGAAAGGAGTTAAAAAAACATGCAGAAGGAAGGACTTTGCAGGGCAAGGACAGAACTTCAGGGCTTTGCTGCCACCCAGGGGTGGTGGGAGCAAGTATCAGCAGGAGCAGAAAGGATTCAGACAAATTCTTGGCCACGAGGCCCATAAATTAACGATAAAAGGTATGGCTAGGGACAGCCCCCGTTTAGCTGTTCTGAATGCTGGGGAACCCCAGGCAGCTGAAGCCTGGCTAAAGCTATGCTCCAGTGCTTGCCCTGCACAGCCTCTGCGCTTGCTACAGTCAGGAGAAAACTGCGGGCTGACAGCATGTTAAGACTGTAAAGCAGCCCTGAAAGCGGCACGCTCCAGCACGCCCAGCATGTGTCATGGTCAGAGGAACACCACAGGCTCAGAGTTCTCATCAACGTGTGTGCCTCAGCTGTAGCTGACCAGCAGGAAAACTCCAGGGTATGAGCTCACAAGTGAAGAACAGGCAAGTCCAGCTGGTCAAAGTGGTATGCCCAAAATCAAGGTGGCGCTGGTGAAAGAGGAGGTACCTCCAACCGGTCAATACCTTCACCAGCAAAGTGCTCCAAAGCCTAGGGGTCCCGGTTGTTTCTTGGGTGCATTTAGATGATGAGGTGGCATTAGCAACCAAAGACTGCTTGTTCTAACCCCTCTCCTAGAGAGGATGGGACCCCAGCGCAAGCAGGTGGCACAGCTTTCTCCTCACAGCTAAGCTGCCAATACAAACCACAGGGGAGGATTTCTCTGTCGCTTGCAAACACTCTGGCTTTGTGAATCCTTACGGTCCTTCGTACAAGCTTGCAAGTTAATAAAGCAAAACAGAGCGTGCAGAAGCCTAGCTGAACCGTGATGGTTCTGTCTCCCTCTACTTTAGCTGGGAATGTTGAACACCACTCCCAGGGGTCCATGCTTGTCCAGAACTGTTTCACTGTGCTGCCTCGTCTGATTCCCATTTTCCCATGCCCTCTGTCTTAATCTCAGGGTAAGATCAGTATTTAATTAGCCACGTAAGCTGGCGTTTCATGCTGAAAAATTTACTGCAAATACTTCTGAAGGAGATGATCAATTGAGTGGCTCACACCGTGGACATCAAGCCTGCTGTTCTGATTGTACCGACAAAACCTCGTAATTGTTTAGAAGGGAGGAAAAAAAAGAACAAAAAAAAAAAGCCTTGGGCCCTGGCCTGGTACCAGAAACACTTCTGATACTGTACCTGCTTTGGATTTCCGCCTCCTGTGGGGGAAACCCACTCGTTCTTCCTCTCGTTCAGTCAAATACTCCCCTGTCTGGTATCTCCGACTTTTCTGTCGTCTCCTTTTCTTCCTTCTGATGTGGCTGTCATCCTCCTCCTCGTCGTTGGGCTCCCATAGCTGCCTGGGTGCTTCCACTCTCCAGGGCAGCTCCCGGGTTCTCTTTGCATGACAGCTGCTCCTCTCAGACAGAGACCTGTCCCTGGCCCTACGACTGTGATAACGTGATGCTCGGTGGGATTTCCGCAGCTTGCGACGTTTCAAGGATGTCTCTTCCTCCTCTTCTTCCTCCTCTTCTTCCTCATCCTCCTCCAACAACGGTAAAATGCCTTGACCAGTCACATCACACTCTCCCATCACACCAGCTGACGAGCCAGCAATGCTTCCTGCAAGAAAGCGCAATTTCAAGCTGACAAAAAAGCCAAGATCTCTATAAGAAAAAAAAAACAAAACGTGAGGCAGGACAGAAGACAGGCACGGGACTTTGTAAAGAGGGAAACGCTCACAATCCACCTGGCAGCGATCTGACAAGGCGGTGAAGCACCCTGCTCTCACTCAGCGGGGCTGCCTCAGTGCCTGGGATCCTGGCTTAACTCACCCGACTGGCTGCGTGTCCGGCTGCTCAGCACCACCGGAATGAAATCCCGAAAGTTGTTCTTGGGCTTCTTCTCAAGGCAACCTGCGGGGAAAACCACCCCTTGAGGAGACGCGCCACAGATCTCTGCACACACGTCTGCTGGCCCGCGAAGGGCAGTCCAGCACCTCATTTCAGCTGTGTTTAGGATCCCAGGTTGTGGTAGGAAGCCGCCAGCTCCAGAGGCCATTCAGCTTCTGGAGACCTGCAGCTCGGTCCCACAAACTGCCATAGCCTGACCCTGCAAGAACACACTGCCTTTCACAACAGTACCTTCCTCGTGGCTGTCCCCACGGTGTGCTGGAGATGGGAACTCTGTCTTCGCTGGCCTCCTACGCTTACGCTTTACCCTGAGGCTGTTGTGATCCTTCACTGATCCCAGGCCAGTTCGGCCTTCTCGCTTGCTGAGTTCATGCAGATTGTCGTGGTGTTTTCGCCACTGTGAATGGAGGACACAGACTGAAGCTTGAGCTGCTGATTAACGGTGCTGGAGGAGCAAGGGAGAAGGGACAAAACACTGTCCCCCACTCATAATGCTGGTGCCCTCCAGCATTTTTGACAACCCTGATCCCTTTTTGCTCTCAATTGCCTGCAGATACAGCTATTTCAGACATCAATCCACTGCCAGGCAATGCCAAAGAGCGCGGGCAGAAAGCCCTGTGCACTCAGCTGCCCTCCCCCGTGAGAGCTCCCTCCTCACCCCCAGCCTCACCTGCTAACTTCTCTGCAGTAACCCAACAGCCCCCAATTCCCAAATTCAGCCAATTCCCCCTCCTCACAGCCTCTCACCCACCTTCCGGCCGTGCATGCTCTGGCTCCCCAGTTTGCCTGGGGACTCCTCGCCATCCTGCGCTTTGCACTTCAGTCTCTTTTGCGCCTGCCTGGCGTCCCCATCATCGTGTTGCCGCTTGGATTTGCAGCGCACGCTGCCCTCTTGCTTGATCTGGCCCACTCCTTTGAGCTTGACCTCGGCAAAGGCCTGCGGAGCAGCCCCAGCTCGCAAGCAAGTGACGGATGCAAACGACACGTCACACTCCACTCGCTCCTTCTTGACCCTGCATAGATCCACCTGGCGCACGCACTGGAGGGGCTCCGCGGCTGGCGGCTGCTGGGAGCCTTCGCAGCCCAGCTCCTTGCGCTGGCTCGCCGTGGGCGTCTCTGGAATCATTCGCAGACTCTGCTGCCCGACTGCGGGCAGATCGTGAGACAAGTACGCTGCTAACACTTGGTTCTTAGGCTTTGCGTCCGCCTGTTTGAGGCTACAGCTCCCCTGGGGAGTCTCAGTCTGTACGTTGCCCTCTTTACTGGAGTCAGCTTCTGGTCCATCGCACTCTTGACTCTTCTGAGGGTTGTCCACCTTCCCCTTTCCCCCCTTCCCATCCAAAGCAGTGGTCTGAGGAGACGGACCTGCATTCAGTGGGACTGGACTGGCCTGCTCCTCGCAGAGTTTGGGCAAGGCCCGGCAGCTCTTGCCCTTGGAGGCAGCTTCCAGTTCCACAGGTGGGAGCCTGGGCAGCCCCTCCGGCAGGCTCTGGGCTGCGGTGCTGGACTCCGTCGGCTGCACGCTCAGGAACGTCGGGAGCTCTCCTGCACCAGCTGGCTTGCAGGAGCTGTTCTGGTTCGGGGGCAGCTGCCCTGTCGTGGAGATGCCAATCGAAAGCAGGGGGGTTTGATGATAAGGAGACCAGCCAAGAGGCAGGAGCTGAGGATTGGAAGGTTTTCCATTCACGGGGCATCGCGGGTACACGCTTCCCTGGACAGGGTTCCAGGTGGAGATGTCCTTGGATTGACACAAAGGAGCTCCCGGAGTAACTCTGCCATGAAGTCTCCTGGCAGGATCCTGCTGTCTCTCTGCTCCAGCTTGGTTGGCTTTCTTCCCGCAGGGAACCCCGGTGCTCCGAGGCTCTCCCTGGTCGATGATGGAAATAGGCTCCTGCTTGGGAAGGTGGCGTGGGTCCCTGCTGAAGCTCACGCCGGGGTCCTTGCTGAGCAGCAGGGAGGCAGGCACGGGGTTGGCGACGCCGACGTAGGTGCCTGGAATGGTGCTAATGAGCGTGGTGTTCTTCACCCAGGAGCCCTGCTCGCCGTTACGCAGGAAGTCGGGGAAGATGACAAAGGGCGGGGTGGTGCTGAGACACGAGGTGACGCTGCTGCCTGTGCTTTGTGCCGCACGCTGGGACTTGGACAGGACCGTGGTGAGCAGTGCTTTGCCGCTGGTGTGCACGGGCGTGAGGATGGGCATTGGAGGCGTTTTGCGTTGACTGGGCGGAGGCAGCTTCTGGCGATTGGACTTGGAGGAGAGATCGAGCGGCATCTCACTGCACTCCGGAGAGGAGACCATCTCGCGCTCCAGCTGCGGAGGAGACTTCAGAGGAGAGACTGAAGTAGCGGTCCCCGGTGCATGCGGCTCAGGCGCTGCCGGGGCTCTGGCTTGCGTGCCAGTGCCAGAAGAGGGAGCAGTGCTTCCACACGATGCTGCCGGTGCAGGCTGGCTGGGCGAGAGGGAAGGGCCTGCTGTGGACGGGGGAGCGCCATCGGCAGCGGTCTGGGCACCACTTCCACCTGAAGGTGAAGAGCAGCTAAGCTCCACGGAAACCACTTTGGCATCTGGAGCCAAGGGCCTGGTGACAGAGAAGGTGTAGGGGTAGGAGCGCAGCTCTGGGGAGGCAATAATGCCTGGAAGGCAACGCTCATGTAGGTAAGAAGGCAGGACAGGGAGGGTGAGTGTGGAGGAGACCCCTAAGGTGCTTGGAAGTGTAGCCACAGTGAGCGGCTGCCCGCAGCTAGGTGGTGGGATGTACACTAGCGACTGGCTCGGGCTCAGAACTGTCCCAGGCTGAAAGGACAGGGGCACTTTTTGCATAGCAGGGGCCTGAGATGTGGGAAAGCACACTCTACTCAAAGTAAAAGTAGCAGGGGTGGAGGCTGAGGTGCTGCAGCCGGAAGCAACCACAGACAACGTCCCTTCTGCCAGCACTGCTGGCCCTTGTGCTCCAGTGCTCAGGGTGGTTTTCTCCTTCCCAGCAGGCTCGCTCTCTGGAGCCACAGAGCAGGCTGGAGGAACGTCAGCCTGCTTGTCACTGGGAGGATCTGCAGGTGTCCAGGCAGCATCAGCACCGCTGCTCTCCTGCTCAGCAGCTCTGGGGATTGCAGGCTCCTGCCCTCTGCCATCCCCCTGGCTTGCCAGAGGGCCCTGGACGTCATCTTTCACAGTCTTTCCCACACACTCTGTGTTCGGGTTGGGATCAGGCGGCTGCTCTTCCAGTTTGGGTCCAAGCTTTTCCTCCACCTTGCCATCTGCATCCTGGGCACTGCTGCCATCACCGCTGACTGCTGTGAGCTCCACCTGCAACCAGAAGGGAGAAGATGGTCCTGAAAAGCTGTGCAAGCAGCTCCTAGCGAGGCAGGAAGGACCTTCTCTCTGTGTCCTGCGGGCACGGCTCAAGAAGGCCACGCAAACAGCTCTTTCCAGCTTAGAGTGTTGCTTTGCCCTTTGTGCACCTAGGCGCATCCCTCCAGAGGAGGGGCCTGCAGGACCCCTTCGGGTAGGTGCTCTTGCTTGGCCTGTTCCACCAGAGAAAAGGCCTTCTCTGACCCAGACGGGCACACAAGGAGCTCACCTTGGAAAGGCTGCTGCTGACGCAAAACTCTTGAGACCCCAAGTGCTGGGAGCTGTTCGTTTTAGACTCCTCATCAGAAAGTGGAGCTCTCCTACGGGAGGAACAAAACACAGCGTTACAACACCCTAGGATGCTCTTCCAGCATCCTAACCCTCATTGTCCCCAGACGGGACAGCAGAGCAGCCGACAGGCAGAAGCAGCATGCTCCAGGCGGACAGCTCATCACACACCTCATGCCTTCCAGGGCAGCGGTGGGTGCTGACTGCCACAGGACCGAGGGGATGAGCAGCACTGCTGTCCATCACAGCCTTCACCCTCCCAGAGGATACCACACGCCTGCTCCTATCCCCTCCGCTTCCCCTTCTGCTCCACCACACGTTTCCAGCCCCGTCCTCCTCCAACCTCCATCCTGCCTGTCTCTCCTTCCTCACACGCCCTCAGTCCTGTTCCTGTCTCCCAGCCACGCTCCTGACTTCCCAGCCCAGCGCTGTTGCTCTCCTCCAGGTGCAGATGGAGACCTCCCCCCCTCCAGGAGAGGGAGGCTGTGCCTGCGACCAGAGCAGCTGAGGCCTTCAGCCACCCTTCCTGCTGGCCTGCACGTTTTACTCTTTGCAAGACGGTTCTTGAGAGTAAAGTGGGAACTCAGAACAAGGACTGTGGGCTCTGTGGAAAGGACCCGTGCTGAAGAGACAGCTGTCCTTACGATCTGCCAGAAGCCTGGACGAGGGACGGTCCTTGCACGTGCAGTGCCCTGCAGCAGGACATGCTTGCCCTCGCAGTATTCACCTGCTGACAACTCTCCAGTTTTGCTTCAACCAAAGACTACTACGGACAAACTGCTGGCACCAGGACCAAGGAGCTCAATTTCAGCCTCTGCTACGGCATGCTTTCCTCTGGCTTTGTCCTCCTCACGCCCCCCCGTCTCCCCACAACCGGCCTCAAGCCCTCAGAGCGAGTCCCATCCTCGGACTCCCGCGTCCCCAGCGCTCGGCACCGGGACCCCAACGCTCTAGGACACCGGCACCAGGCCGGGTGCCATGGGGACGGCAGCCCCCCAAGCCCGCCGCCCCGCCAGGCCTCCCCGCCGCCGTGCTCAGCCCCGTGCCCGCGGCTCCCCGAGGCAGGAGGGCCACAGA
>NW_023303886.1:0-7720 GCF_011077185.1 Oxyura jamaicensis | reverse complement strand
TGTACTTGGAGTTGTAGAACGTCATCAGGTTCACATGGGCCCACTTTTCTACCTTGTCCAGGTCCCTTTGGATGGCACCCCCAGGATATATGCCTGATGCTTATGGGGAAAATGTATTGGCCAGATGTGATAAAATGTCTTGACTCTTCTGGATGTTCTGTGACTAAAATATACTGCAATGTAAAACTTCATATGCTTTTGTGTTTATGTTTATTATTATTATTATTATTATTATTTTCTCTCTATATTGGAAATGAAAACCGAGAAGCACCTGAGAAATAATTTCATGATCCAAATTACTTTTTGTGCACAAACAGCAAAGTGCACTAATATCAATTCTGTACTTAAACTGAATGGTTCACTGAGAGACAGTTTAATTTATCACATTAATTATGTAATTAAAACATGAAGGAAGCAATGGTTTAATTGAATACAGGCAATGCTTATTTGTTCACATAGGTAGTTTGCATCCTTGTAAATTCATCAAATGAAAAAAACGTTTGCAACACTGTAATTGGGGGACCTAATTTATCCTTTTTAACTACCTCCAAATGTATACAAGTTGTTTGTTTATTCATGCCTGCAAATGGACTAATTTTCTTTCTAGAAAAAGGTAAAGAGTGCTGCAAATTCTTGTTGTATACATTTGTACAGAAGTACGGAACATACAATTCATTCATCTCCCTCCATAATTGTGCCATAAAGTAATACATGCTTTATTATAAATCTGAAAGAAATTCTTATTTGCAACCCATATGCTTTATTATGCCCTTATGCAAATTATTTTTATCTGACAATATTTAAGAAAAATATTTTTTTTCAAAAAAAAGAAAAAAGACAAAATGGTATAGAATTCTGTTTGCTACGTCCATGTCTTTCACCTCTATATGCAGATATTTACCATTATTGACTGATAGTGGGATGTATGAACTTTGTGAAATATAGACTATGGGTGACCTTTCCGCTTCATTTCTATACAGTTTACTTCATTTATACTATTATTATTTTCAGTCATACTTATCAGGCTGACATTACCAGCAGCATTAGGTCTTGTATTCTTTCTGGAGATATATTACAAAATTAAATTGCTAATGTAATATAGTTTAGGAAGGTTTCTCTGTTGTTGGTGGTTTTGTTTTTTTTCTTGGTTTGCATTTTTGTTTTGATTTAAAGTTTTCTGTGGAGACACTGCAGTATTTTAAAGCTCTGGTTCTGAAATTCCCAGGTAGTATATTCATCAATACCTTTGGTCCTTCCTCCACACCAGAGCTCAACTGAACCTTAGGCTTACGAGTTGTCATACCACACTTGTTTTCAGTGGGGCTAATGATCTCTCTAAAGGGACTTAATAAGTCAGTACTATCTGGATGCAGGCCATAACATGTAGGCAGGTAGGGCGGCCACACTAGTAGTCACTCCGCAGCCTTTGAAATGGAATAAATTGGCCACAGAATTACTAGAATTTTGCCTGTCTTCAAATTCAGTGCTACATGTCCTCTTCATTATATATTAGAACCATAGAATCATAGAATATCCTGAGTTGGAAGGGACCCACTAGGATCACTGAGTCCAACTCCTGGCTCTACGCAGGACTCCCAACAATCAGACCATGTGTCTGAGACCATTGTTCAGATGCTTGTTGAACTCCAGCAGGCTCAGTGCTGTGACTACTTCCCTGGAGAGCCTGTTCCAGTGCCTAACCACCCTCTCAGAGAGAACCTTTTCTTACTATCCAGCCTGAGTTAACATTTGAAAATCTCGATAGAGCATATGTTTACCAACCAAGTAATTAATAGCTAAATAAGAAATGACTTTTTTATTGTTGGAGTGTTTGTCTGGGATTTTTGTGAAGAGTAGTTATTAGGTCGGCAGATTCAAGTTTTTCATTGGTGAATAATGGGAATTATGTGGGTAACAAAGTGGCACAGTCTATAGTCACCTCATAAGAAGTAACTGTTCAAAGAAAATGCATTTTATGAATACCAATACAGAGACATGTATTTTTGAAGAAGGGATGGCAAGCGTTTTCATGAAAACAGCCTGAAAAGTGGTTTAGGAGATGAAGTGGTCAAGCCACCAACAAATGGTATGGCAAAAAAGGACCATAAAAACATTGACTGTATAAAGAGAGAAGCATATAAATAGTTTTTTCCTTTGTAAATAACATTGCTAAGAATGAAAATGGAATATTGCATCCAGTTCTAATATTGTCATATTTTGGGGTTTGGGATTTTTGTTTTAGTTTTTTAGTTTATTTCTAATTGAGATATTTGGCCCTGTAAATGGAATGTTCCACACCTATTTACCTTAGTAGTTTCAGTAATTTCTAATCATTCAAGCCAACCAATATCATTTAATGTGAAGTGTTTGGTTAGGGAATGGTGCCTTCTGTACATCTTTACAATTCCTCTGGCACTCAAGAAAGAAAGAATGAAACAGCAAGCACACATCTTATTTTTGTTAGTTTTGGGAGAGTGAGTCGGGGTGTGGTTGATGTTTGAGATGATGAATTATGAGGTAATTTATATTGCTAGTCAGAAATACATGAAGAAATGTCATGGTCTGTTCTCATTTTCTGTTCCAGTCCTGACTGTGAAATGAATATCAAAGACAGTCTATCTTGCCTTATTTTATTAAGAATCCATTTTAACCTAGACTTAAAATCAGGGGCAGATTCAGAGATGTTCTTACTTGCTCCAAAGTCTTTCACTAATCACTCTCAGATGGCAATAAAACAATTTCCAGGGAAAACAGAAGAGTAAAATTGTTATGACATAAATGAAATGATACATTTACAGATGATTTGCATGACGAAAATACTTGGGAACAGACAAGCAGCAATCGGTTTGCAATGTCTCTGCTGGGAAACTCCATACAATTATAATTAGTGCTCTGTCTCTTATTATTCTAACTTTGGTTGCAAGATAAACTGCAAATGATTTTTTAATGGCTTTGGTTGTGTATATTTCCTTTGTTATCAGACTATAACAACAACATGAACAGTATTCTCACTCTACTTAATCTGCCAAAGTGTCCTTTCTACCAAATGCTTTTGGTTTCACTGAACTACATTTAAATCACTAAATGATTGCACTGTATTCCACATCATCATCTTGACAGGCCTGGTAACTTGAAGTTGGTTTCCATCAGTAGATTTTGGTCTGAGATAAAAATTTAGTCAATCAGGAATTATTTAAGTTTAATCCGTTATTTACTTTATTGTTACTTCTTCCCTCCACTTGTTCATATTCCTAACTTCACCCAGGCAAGTGCAAAACTGTTTATTGTTTTTATTAGGTAGAGGAAGATGGTATTGTCAAAACATAGGATCAATAAAAAACTGTGGGTGATCATTTCTGTATTGCTCTGATGTTCCTTAATGTTTCAAGAGTGAGGTCAACTGGGGAAATAGTGAAGATACAAAAAAGATTAAGGTAGTTAGGAAAAATGAGGGGAGTAATGAAATTCCAGTCATTTGACAGCTATGAGTGGAACATGAATAATGAGTAAATGCATTTGCACTGGATGCTGTAATAATCTGAATACCATAATGTGGTCTCCTGTTAATAGAAAATATTGGAAAATATTAAAAGCATCTTATTGTCATAAAAATGAGTGATTTCAATTCATTTTCATGTATTTGTAGTACTTCTATGTTAGTCACTATAAAAATGATACAAGGGTTTTTTAAAATTTTGTTTTGTTTTTCCTTTTCTGCTTGCTTGATAAGGTAACCATTGATCATATTTGCTAATCATAATTTTTTTTTTAGATTTTTTTAAAGAAAAATGGTGGAAAACAAAGAAAAATTCCACTTACAGTATTAGTATTAATTGTTTTACTAGTATGAGCATATAGTAATGTTCCAATAGTGTTACCATGTCATTTTTTAACTGGATCACACTGCAAACTTCAATGCCACTTCAATGAAGAACATTTCAAGTATCCTTAAAATGTAGAAAAAGAATTATTGATGCAGGCTCTGAAACCAGATATTAAAGAGGTGTGGAGACAAGATGAAATGCCAGAGGTATGCAATTATGTGGGCTACCAAAACACTGGTGTGTGGATCAGTACAGTAGATGAGTAAAATTATTGGTTAATGATGTGATAGACTGAACAAACAAAAAGGAGAAGGCAATCTGGAGAAGACAATCTTAGCAAAACTCACTTTGTACAAATTATGAAAGGATTCTAATAGGCTTCTGATATGCAGCTCAGATATTGACTGGAGAAGTGTTACAAATCATGACTGGGGTCTGTAATTGCTGGATTTGATCACCAGTATGGTTCATCACTGAGTAAGTACTAATACCAAAAAGTGGTGCTCTTCGAGATTTGGTTTAAGAAGAGCTAAGAACATGCTGAATAATCTAATAGTAAAAATTAAACTGCATGGGCTGGTTGATTGTTTTATTCTATATAGTAGTAAGGAAAATTTTGGAGTCTACCCAAGACCTTTGATTGCAAAGGAATAAATATGAAGACATTAAGGAAACCTTCCACTTAAAATTACTAAACTGAAATTTACTAACCACCTTTGAATAAAACTTCTAACCAGTCAAATGGCAAGCAATTCACAACAATAACATCTTACCCCACACCATGCCATCACTGCGTGTAGCCTCTTGGAATTAAGCCTCCTTATTTTTGTTGATGTCCCATAAAAGTGAAATGCCAGAATGGGTCACATTTTAGCCCTTTTCAACCTGTGCTGAGGTCAGCAGCTCTCTGGACCACTGTTGGCTAATGTGAACGTTGATCATCACTAATATGGAAAAACAGAAAAAAGACTGTGTGGGAAATGAAAATGAGAAGAAAAGAATAAAAATGCAAGTTGTAACAATAGTGAAAGCCTCTGTATTTATAAAGTTACTCAGTATCCCCCTTTACTTCTTGGTTTGTATTGCCTGCCCTTTTCATTGCATGTGACCATATGTTTAACAATTAACTCAGTACAGATTTTTCTGTGCAATTTTTATTGCCCTTATGTCAATCCTAGACTGTATTTTGCATAAAATTAGTCCAAAAATCAGTGGAAAAAGAAATTATCATTTTAATTGCAAATTTAAATGCTGTGATCAATATTCCAAGCATGCTGAGCTATAATATCAGAAGCCTTACTAAGAATAACATTTATATGCAGCCATTCCATTCTGACAGATTTTCTGCCTAAATACTCTGCCCAATAAGAAAAAGAAGACAAACAGTGAAAAATCTCATTCTGGCAACACACTGTGTGATCAGGAGAACAATATAGAAATCAAAGATGTCCCTGAGGGATATGTATGCCTGAGTCAGTTCACAGCCCTTTAAACTGATCTTTCAAAAGAACATGATGCTTTTATTTGTTCTGTTTTGCAGCAATATGCTGATTAATGCTTGTGCAAATTTTCAGAAAACTATTCTGGCATAGGGATTTGCTTTCTTTCACCCGTTCTGCTCCCTCTTTTTTTGGGGGGGGAGTAAGCTCACAAAGCTAACTAAAGACTCACAAGCTAACTAAGCCTAGATCAGGCTTAAAGATGACACAGAAATTCATTGCAAAGGGATACAACAAATATCTAGGACTCTGCTGTTGGCTGATGTTGGGGGAAGGCAGAAGTGTACAGCTGTATCCGAGCTGTATATTTACAAAGAATTCATTGTAACTCATCTTTCACTGGCACAGGAGATTTAGAGATCTGGAAGGGATCTCTGGGGACATCAAATCTTCCCTAATAATGTGGACAACTGTGTCATAGATTACCATCCCTTAATACTTCAAGGGATGCTTTAAAAGGAATTGCATATTAGATAATAAAGAAAAAAAAAAAAGTTTTTGAATATTAGCCTTACAGTCTCTGTGGACCAGAGTGGTACACATACCATGGTGATGATCATGTATAAAAATTCTTTACTGAGCAGCAAACACCTAGCAAAAGGGGTGAGAATAGTGATTTCAAGTTTTCTTCACACAAAATCTTCAATTTAGTTCAAAATATCATAGATATTTTTAGCTGAAAACTTACTTTACCAGAGGACAGATGCCACAGCCTGGAAACTTGCTGCTTCACTTTTTTTTTGCCCTAATCATTTCAGTGTAAGCAACAAGGTTCACAAAACAATTTCTTATATCACAGCAGGAGATGGAAAAGCTGACTCTAAAATACATATTGCATTGCCTCCAGAATACTAGAAGACTGGATTTCCTTAGAATATTTACCTGCCTTGGATGGAGTTTTAAGTTCTCAGGTAGTTTTAGAGAAAAACAAAGCAAAACAAAACAAAACAAAACAAAACAACCACAGTCTAATATCTCTTATAATGAAGTCCTCTAAAAACCCATAGTGAGTCACATACAAGGGGAACAGAGTAAAGGTAAAGTGTCATTATTAAAAAACTAACAAAAAAGCATAACAGGAATACCTAGTAGGAAAAAAGTGGACAATATTTTAGTTGGTAGGGAAAATAGGTACAACAAAGGGGGAACAGTTCCTAATTTACCCCTGGAGCACAGGAGGACTAACTGTGCTCACAGATTACAGATGTCTGTTCCTCAGTGGTGGCTGAAGCACATAGAAATTTGAGTCTAATATATAGTGCAATTGTTGTGGGCATCTTAATGGAGGCAATGTGTCAACTCCCAAGGTGTCACAATCAAAGCCCACTGAGAATCCATCCAGAGGCAGTGACCATCTGAGAGACTTAACCTTGTTGGGTGTAAGTGGGCTGACTCTCTAGGATCAGGCTAAAATCAACTGTCAGCTGAAGCTTACATCTGCGTATGGAATTAAGCAGGAAAAAAGCCTTGTTGTGCTGTATGCCTTGCTTGGCTTAAGCAAGAAGCTGTTCAGGACCTAAACAAAAGGAATCATATGACAGATAAGGTATGTTTCACTCTGCCCATCCACTTTTCTACCTCTGAGACTGATATTTTGAAAAACTTCTGCCAGTATGAGGATTGGCCCAGTTCTCCCCTCCCCTGTTCCTGGCTTTACCAGTTTCCTTGTAGTGTCAAGGACAGATTGAGTCTAAAGACATGGTTTCTCAAGACATGGTGAGACATGAGAAATTAAGAGGCTGTCATTTTGCCAGAGGCAAAGTCTCGCTGCATATTCCTGTGTTCCCCTGTGCATCTGCTCTCCCACTGCCTGCCCTGTGCCTCCTGAAGGGACTTTTCTGTGAGTTAAGATACCTCACTGAAACAGAAGACTGCAAACCTAGTGAAATACTGGGTATTTTCTTCCTTTTTAGTGAGTTATATTAATTTAGTAGAAGGTCTGACAGGTGCCAGAGGCAACAAAAATGGTTGGATGCTAAAATTATATAGTCATGAGAAAGGGAGGGCTGGGGAAGGGAGGAACAGGGCAGGAGGAGAAAGAACAACTGCTTGTGCAGGGATGTGTGGCCAGAGCCTGGGACTCACACAAATACATATCCCGAGAAAAGCAAGAGGCAGCTCATAATTATGGTCCTGGAAATCAGGCTGGTAAATCCTGTAAAGAACTAAGCCACAGCCAAAGGATCCCTTCCAGTTATGGAACTGAGAGAGGAGCTGAAAACAGAGGAAATATACATAGACATTGGGATGGAGCATACCCTCAGCAAGCTTGCAGATGACACCAAGCTGGGTGGTGCAGCTGATACAACAGAAAGAAGGGATGCCATCCAAAGGGACCTGGACAAGGTAGAAAGTGGGCCCATGTGAACCTGATGACGTTCTACAACTCCAAGTACA
>NW_023303885.1:0-7720 GCF_011077185.1 Oxyura jamaicensis | reverse complement strand
TGTACTTGGAGTTGTAGAACGTCATCAGGTTCACATGGGCCCACTTTCTACCTTGTCCAGGTCCCTTTGGATGGCATCCCTTCTTTCTGTTGTATCAGCTGCACCACCCAGCTTGGTGTCATCTGCAAGCTTGCTGAGGGTATGCTCCATCCCAATGTCTATGTATATTTCCTCTGTTTTCAGCTCCTCTCTCAGTTCCATAACTGGAAGGGATCCTTTGGCTGTGGCTTAGTTCTTTACAGGATTTACCAGCCTGATTTCCAGGACCATAATTATGAGCTGCCTCTTGCTTTTCTCGGGATATGTATTTGTGTGAGTCCCAGGCTCTGGCCACACATCCCTGCACAAGCAGTTGTTCTTTCTCCTCCTGCCCTGTTCCTCCCTTCCCCAGCCCTCCCTTTCTCATGACTATATAATTTTAGCATCCAACCATTTTTGTTGCCTCTGGCACCTGTCAGACCTTCTACTAAATTAATATAACTCACTAAAAAGGAAGAAAATACCCAGTATTTCACTAGGTTTGCAGTCTTCTGTTTCAGTGAGGTATCTTAACTCACAGAAAAGTCCCTTCAGGAGGCACAGGGCAGGCAGTGGGAGAGCAGATGCACAGGGGAACACAGGAATATGCAGCGAGACTTTGCCTCTGGCAAAATGACAGCCTCTTAATTTCTCATGTCTCACCATGTCTTGAGAAACCATGTCTTTAGACTCAATCTGTCCTTGACACTACAAGGAAACTGGTAAAGCCAGGAACAGGGGAGGGGAGAACTGGGCCAATCCTCATACTGGCAGAAGTTTTTCAAAATATCAGTCTCAGAGGTAGAAAAGTGGATGGGCAGAGTGAAACATACCTTATCTGTCATATGATTCCTTTTGTTTAGGTCCTGAACAGCTTCTTGCTTAAGCCAAGCAAGGCATACAGCACAACAAGGCTTTTTTCCTGCTTAATTCCATACGCAGATGTAAGCTTCAGCTGACAGTTGATTTTAGCCTGATCCTAGAGAGTCAGCCCACTTACACCCAACAAGGTTAAGTCTCTCAGATGGTCACTGCCTCTGGATGGATTCTCAGTGGGCTTTGATTGTGACACCTTGGGAGTTGACACATTGCCTCCATTAAGATGCCCACAACAATTGCACTATATATTAGACTCAAATTTCTATGTGCTTCAGCCACCACTGAGGAACAGACATCTGTAATCTGTGAGCACAGTTAGTCCTCCTGTGCTCCAGGGGTAAATTAGGAACTGTTCCCCCTTTGTTGTACCTATTTTCCCTACCAACTAAAATATTGTCCACTTTTTTCCTACTAGGTATTCCTGTTATGCTTTTTTGTTAGTTTTTTAATAATGACACTTTACCTTTACTCTGTTCCCCTTGTATGTGACTCACTATGGGTTTTTAGAGGACTTCATTATAAGAGATATTAGACTGTGGTTGTTTTGTTTTGTTTTGTTTTGTTTTGCTTTGTTTTTCTCTAAAACTACCTGAGAACTTAAAACTCCATCCAAGGCAGGTAAATATTCTAAGGAAATCCAGTCTTCTAGTATTCTGGAGGCAATGCAATATGTATTTTAGAGTCAGCTTTTCCATCTCCTGCTGTGATATAAGAAATTGTTTTGTGAACCTTGTTGCTTACACTGAAATGATTAGGGCAAAAAAAAAGTGAAGCAGCAAGTTTCCAGGCTGTGGCATCTGTCCTCTGGTAAAGTAAGTTTTCAGCTAAAAATATCTATGATATTTTGAACTAAATTGAAGATTTTGTGTGAAGAAAACTTGAAATCACTATTCTCACCCCTTTTGCTAGGTGTTTGCTGCTCAGTAAAGAATTTTTATACATGATCATCACCATGGTATGTGTACCACTCTGGTCCACAGAGACTGTAAGGCTAATATTCAAAAACTTTTTTTTTTTTCTTTATTATCTAATATGCAATTCCTTTTAAAGCATCCCTTGAAGTATTAAGGGATGGTAATCTATGACACAGTTGTCCACATTATTAGGGAAGATTTGATGTCCCCAGAGATCCCTTCCAGATCTCTAAATCTCCTGTGCCAGTGAAAGATGAGTTACAATGAATTCTTTGTAAATATACAGCTCGGATACAGCTGTACACTTCTGCCTTCCCCCAACATCAGCCAACAGCAGAGTCCTAGATATTTGTTGTATCCCTTTGCAATGAATTTCTGTGTCATCTTTAAGCCTGATCTAGGCTTAGTTAGCTTGTGAGTCTTTAGTTAGCTTTGTGAGCTTACTCCCCCCCCAAAAAAAGAGGGAGCAGAACGGGTGAAAGAAAGCAAATCCCTATGCCAGAATAGTTTTCTGAAAATTTGCACAAGCATTAATCAGCATATTGCTGCAAAACAGAACAAATAAAAGCATCATGTTCTTTTGAAAGATCAGTTTAAAGGGCTGTGAACTGACTCAGGCATACATATCCCTCAGGGACATCTTTGATTTCTATATTGTTCTCCTGATCACACAGTGTGTTGCCAGAATGAGATTTTTCACTGTTTGTCTTCTTTTTCTTATTGGGCAGAGTATTTAGGCAGAAAATCTGTCAGAATGGAATGGCTGCATATAAATGTTATTCTTAGTAAGGCTTCTGATATTATAGCTCAGCATGCTTGGAATATTGATCACAGCATTTAAATTTGCAATTAAAATGATAATTTCTTTTTCCACTGATTTTTGGACTAATTTTATGCAAAATACAGTCTAGGATTGACATAAGGGCAATAAAAATTGCACAGAAAAATCTGTACTGAGTTAATTGTTAAACATATGGTCACATGCAATGAAAAGGGCAGGCAATACAAACCAAGAAGTAAAGGGGGATACTGAGTAACTTTATAAATACAGAGGCTTTCACTATTGTTACAACTTGCATTTTTATTCTTTTCTTCTCATTTTCATTTCCCACACAGTCTTTTTTCTGTTTTTCCATATTAGTGATGATCAACGTTCACATTAGCCAACAGTGGTCCAGAGAGCTGCTGACCTCAGCACAGGTTGAAAAGGGCTAAAATGTGACCCATTCTGGCATTTCACTTTTATGGGACATCAACAAAAATAAGGAGGCTTAATTCCAAGAGGCTACACGCAGTGATGGCATGGTGTGGGGTAAGATGTTATTGTTGTGAATTGCTTGCCATTTGACTGGTTAGAAGTTTTATTCAAAGGTGGTTAGTAAATTTCAGTTTAGTAATTTTAAGTGGAAGGTTTCCTTAATGTCTTCATATTTATTCCTTTGCAATCAAAGGTCTTGGGTAGACTCCAAAATTTTCCTTACTACTATATAGAATAAAACAATCAACCAGCCCATGCAGTTTAATTTTTACTATTAGATTATTCAGCATGTTCTTAGCTCTTCTTAAACCAAATCTCGAAGAGCACCACTTTTTGGTATTAGTACTTACTCAGTGATGAACCATACTGGTGATCAAATCCAGCAATTACAGACCCCAGTCATGATTTGTAACACTTCTCCAGTCAATATCTGAGCTGCATATCAGAAGCCTATTAGAATCCTTTCATAATTTGTACAAAGTGAGTTTTGCTAAGATTGTCTTCTCCAGATTGCCTTCTCCTTTTTGTTTGTTCAGTCTATCACATCATTAACCAATAATTTTACTCATCTACTGTACTGATCCACACACCAGTGTTTTGGTAGCCCACATAATTGCATACCTCTGGCATTTCATCTTGTCTCCACACCTCTTTAATATCTGGTTTCAGAGCCTGCATCAATAATTCTTTTTCTACATTTTAAGGATACTTGAAATGTTCTTCATTGAAGTGGCATTGAAGTTTGCAGTGTGATCCAGTTAAAAAATGACATGGTAACACTATTGGAACATTACTATATGCTCATACTAGTAAAACAATTAATACTAATACTGTAAGTGGAATTTTTCTTTGTTTTCCACCATTTTTCTTTAAAAAAATCTAAAAAAAAAATTATGATTAGCAAATATGATCAATGGTTACCTTATCAAGCAAGCAGAAAAGGAAAAACAAAACAAAATTTTAAAAAACCCTTGTATCATTTTTATAGTGACTAACATAGAAGTACTACAAATACATGAAAATGAATTGAAATCACTCATTTTTATGACAATAAGATGCTTTTAATATTTTCCAATATTTTCTATTAACAGGAGACCACATTATGGTATTCAGATTATTACAGCATCCAGTGCAAATGCATTTACTCATTATTCATGTTCCACTCATAGCTGTCAAATGACTGGAATTTCATTACTCCCCTCATTTTTCCTAACTACCTTAATCTTTTTTGTATCTTCACTATTTCCCCAGTTGACCTCACTCTTGAAACATTAAGGAACATCAGAGCAATACAGAAATGATCACCCACAGTTTTTTATTGATCCTATGTTTTGACAATACCATCTTCCTCTACCTAATAAAAACAATAAACAGTTTTGCACTTGCCTGGGTGAAGTTAGGAATATGAACAAGTGGAGGGAAGAAGTAACAATAAAGTAAATAACGGATTAAACTTAAATAATTCCTGATTGACTAAATTTTTATCTCAGACCAAAATCTACTGATGGAAACCAACTTCAAGTTACCAGGCCTGTCAAGATGATGATGTGGAATACAGTGCAATCATTTAGTGATTTAAATGTAGTTCAGTGAAACCAAAAGCATTTGGTAGAAAGGACACTTTGGCAGATTAAGTAGAGTGAGAATACTGTTCATGTTGTTGTTATAGTCTGATAACAAAGGAAATATACACAACCAAAGCCATTAAAAAATCATTTGCAGTTTATCTTGCAACCAAAGTTAGAATAATAAGAGACAGAGCACTAATTATAATTGTATGGAGTTTCCCAGCAGAGACATTGCAAACCGATTGCTGCTTGTCTGTTCCCAAGTATTTTCGTCATGCAAATCATCTGTAAATGTATCATTTCATTTATGTCATAACAATTTTACTCTTCTGTTTTCCCTGGAAATTGTTTTATTGCCATCTGAGAGTGATTAGTGAAAGACTTTGGAGCAAGTAAGAACATCTCTGAATCTGCCCCTGATTTTAAGTCTAGGTTAAAATGGATTCTTAATAAAATAAGGCAAGATAGACTGTCTTTGATATTCATTTCACAGTCAGGACTGGAACAGAAAATGAGAACAGACCATGACATTTCTTCATGTATTTCTGACTAGCAATATAAATTACCTCATAATTCATCATCTCAAACATCAACCACACCCCGACTCACTCTCCCAAAACTAACAAAAATAAGATGTGTGCTTGCTGTTTCATTCTTTCTTTCTTGAGTGCCAGAGGAATTGTAAAGATGTACAGAAGGCACCATTCCCTAACCAAACACTTCACATTAAATGATATTGGTTGGCTTGAATGATTAGAAATTACTGAAACTACTAAGGTAAATAGGTGTGGAACATTCCATTTACAGGGCCAAATATCTCAATTAGAAATAAACTAAAAAACTAAAACAAAAATCCCAAACCCCAAAATATGACAATATTAGAACTGGATGCAATATTCCATTTTCATTCTTAGCAATGTTATTTACAAAGGAAAAAACTATTTATATGCTTCTCTCTTTATACAGTCAATGTTTTTATGGTCCTTTTTTGCCATACCATTTGTTGGTGGCTTGACCACTTCATCTCCTAAACCACTTTTCAGGCTGTTTTCATGAAAACGCTTGCCATCCCTTCTTCAAAAATACATGTCTCTGTATTGGTATTCATAAAATGCATTTTCTTTGAACAGTTACTTCTTATGAGGTGACTATAGACTGTGCCACTTTGTTACCCACATAATTCCCATTATTCACCAATGAAAAACTTGAATCTGCCGACCTAATAACTACTCTTCACAAAAATCCCAGACAAACACTCCAACAATAAAAAAGTCATTTCTTATTTAGCTATTAATTACTTGGTTGGTAAACATATGCTCTATCGAGATTTTCAAATGTTAACTCAGGCTGGATAGTAAGAAAAGGTTCTCTCTGAGAGGGTGGTTAGGCACTGGAACAGGCTCTCCAGGGAAGTAGTCACAGCACTGAGCCTGCTGGAGTTCAACAAGCATCTGAACAATGGTCTCAGACACATGGTCTGATTGTTGGGAGTCCTGCGTAGAGCCAGGAGTTGGACTCAGTGATCCTAGTGGGTCCCTTCCAACTCAGGATATTCTATGATTCTATGGTTCTAATATATAATGAAGAGGACATGTAGCACTGAATTTGAAGACAGGCAAAATTCTAGTAATTCTGTGGCCAATTTATTCCATTTCAAAGGCTGCGGAGTGACTACTAGTGTGGCCGCCCTACCTGCCTACATGTTATGGCCTGCATCCAGATAGTACTGACTTATTAAGTCCCTTTAGAGAGATCATTAGCCCCACTGAAAACAAGTGTGGTATGACAACTCGTAAGCCTAAGGTTCAGTTGAGCTCTGGTGTGGAGGAAGGACCAAAGGTATTGATGAATATACTACCTGGGAATTTCAGAACCAGAGCTTTAAAATACTGCAGTGTCTCCACAGAAAACTTTAAATCAAAACAAAAATGCAAACCAAGAAAAAAAACAAAACCACCAACAACAGAGAAACCTTCCTAAACTATATTACATTAGCAATTTAATTTTGTAATATATCTCCAGAAAGAATACAAGACCTAATGCTGCTGGTAATGTCAGCCTGATAAGTATGACTGAAAATAATAATAGTATAAATGAAGTAAACTGTATAGAAATGAAGCGGAAAGGTCACCCATAGTCTATATTTCACAAAGTTCATACATCCCACTATCAGTCAATAATGGTAAATATCTGCATATAGAGGTGAAAGACATGGACGTAGCAAACAGAATTCTATACCATTTTGTCTTTTTTCTTTTTTTTGAAAAAAAATATTTTTCTTAAATATTGTCAGATAAAAATAATTTGCATAAGGGCATAATAAAGCATATGGGTTGCAAATAAGAATTTCTTTCAGATTTATAATAAAGCATGTATTACTTTATGGCACAATTATGGAGGGAGATGAATGAATTGTATGTTCCGTACTTCTGTACAAATGTATACAACAAGAATTTGCAGCACTCTTTACCTTTTTCTAGAAAGAAAATTAGTCCATTTGCAGGCATGAATAAACAAACAACTTGTATACATTTGGAGGTAGTTAAAAAGGATAAATTAGGTCCCCCAATTACAGTGTTGCAAACGTTTTTTTCATTTGATGAATTTACAAGGATGCAAACTACCTATGTGAACAAATAAGCATTGCCTGTATTCAATTAAACCATTGCTTCCTTCATGTTTTAATTACATAATTAATGTGATAAATTAAACTGTCTCTCAGTGAACCATTCAGTTTAAGTACAGAATTGATATTAGTGCACTTTGCTGTTTGTGCACAAAAAGTAATTTGGATCATGAAATTATTTCTCAGGTGCTTCTCGGTTTTCATTTCCAATATAGAGAGAAAATAATAATAATAATAATAATAATAAACATAAACACAAAAGCATATGAAGTTTTACATTGCAGTATATTTTAGTCACAGAACATCCAGAAGAGTCAAGACATTTTATCACATCTGGCCAATACATTTTCCCCATAAGCATCAGGCATATATCCTGGGGGTGCCATCCAAAGGGACCTGGACAAGGTAGAAAAGTGGGCCCATGTGAACCTGATGACGTTCTACAACTCCAAGTACA
>NW_023303884.1:0-1068 GCF_011077185.1 Oxyura jamaicensis | reverse complement strand
AGAGAGAGAGAGAGGTAAAATTCAAAAGCACAGCTGCAAAAGTAAGACTCCTGACATTTCCCCCTCCCACTGTTCTCCAGCTGTACCAAGTGCAAATGACTTAAGGTCAAGTGCTCACTAGGCAAAACAGTGTATGCTCAGTGTAGTAAAAAAACCACCACTGTTATTATCACAAAGCCTGTTTACAGTGAGAAAATGAAAAATGTCAATAAGCCTATTTTTCCAGAGAACAAATTTTAAGAAAGTTCAGGGCTGAATGGTGCTGTTAGAAAAATGATAACATTTGCCTCAATAGAAGTAACTTCTCCCTGGACTGGTTCATTATCCCCCTTATCTGTTGCTTCAAACCTCTTATTTACCCTCAGACAATACCACTTCCCCTCTATCAATTAGAAATTAACTTCAACTAGTTCTAGCAGCCAGAAAGAAAAAAAAAAAAAAAAAAAAAAAAAGGTAAATGTTTCCAAATAAATTCTCAAAAATATGAAGCTCATTTTCATTCTGAAGATTTACAAATTAACCACTTTTGCTAATTTATTTTTACTGCATTTTTAGCTAAGATGACTCCACTGGATTTTTTTCCTTCTGTGAACTCTGTGCTTTTTTGTACTTCATGGAATCTGGGTGGATGTGAAGAAAGTGCAGAGCCCCTGCGTAAGTGCTCAAGCACCCTGGTAGTACCCATGAGGGAAGAAATTAACTATGTTCCCCAGCTTCCCTGGAGTCTATTACAGAAGTCAATGATTTCTCTACGTCACTAGCAAGTGGTGTTTGGGGAAGAGGAACAAACTCTTCAGCTTTGCAGCTTAGCAGTGAAACATGTTTCATAAAGACTTTGTTCCATATTTGAGATTTATCCTGATTACTTTTTTTCACTCTGAAGTTCCTGGAACTTCAATATTTATGAAAAAAAAAAAAAAAAAAAAAAAAAAAAAAAAAAACTCTTCTCCCCTCCTGATCTGATGTGAATTACTAATAGGTAGCGTGAGAGCTACAGAGAAGAGCTTGGGCTTTTTATATCTCTGTCTCTGCCAAGAGCTGAGGAGAAGGGCTCTGGCTCTGGCATTT
>NW_023303883.1:0-3118 GCF_011077185.1 Oxyura jamaicensis | reverse complement strand
GAGGATGAGGAGGAGGATGAGGAGGAGGATGAGGAGGAGGATGAGGAAGCCGCGCGCCAGCCGCACTCACCCATCTCGTGGTACAGCGAGCCCTGCCGTGGCAGCGGGGCGGGCGGCCGGCGCGGCGGCGGCACCTCGATGCGCATCAGCTCGTCGCAGCACTGCTTCCACTGGCCTGCGGGGAGCGGAGGAGAGGGGGGCGGACTCAGCGCGCCGCGGGGCGGGGGTCCTCGTCCCCGTCCCCGCACGCACTCATGTCATAGAAGTGCTGCCAGAAGGCCTCCATCCAGCGCTGCGTCTCGGCGCGGCTCTCGGCCAGCAGCGTGTGGGTCACCTCCTCGGCCCCGTAGCGGTTGGTGACCGACATGCTGTGCAGCTTCCCGCGCGCCTCCTGCTCCGTGGCGCGGATCCGGGTCTCCTGCGGGGCACTCTGCGCTCAGCCCGTGTCCCCCGGCCCCCCGCCCCCCCCCCAGCCCGGCCCCTACCTTATTGATGGCAATGGTGAGCGCCGGCTCCACGCCGGCCTCAGCCTCCTGCGGGCGCCGGTAGCAGAGGAGGTTGGTGCCACGCAGGACGCAGAACAGCCGAGCCCAGCCCTGCGGCTCCCCCGACGCCTGCTGCCGTGGGACAGGGCTGCTCAGCGCCCACAGCCCGGCCCCGGGGGGGGAGCAGCCCCCTCCCCTGTGCAGGGATCCCCGCTCCCCATCCCCACCACAGTGCGTGGCCTAACGGCAGGGGTGGCTGACACCTGGCAGGCTGCTGGCGCTGCCTGTCCCCTGGCCACCCTGCCCCAGCACAGCCTGTCCTGTCCCTGCTGCGCCCCCGTCCCCGTCCCGTCCCCGTCCCCTCCCCGTGCTCACCTGCACCTTGAGGAAGCCGCACATCATCTGGGCGGCCATGCAGCGGGGCTGGGCGGCCAGGCGGCAGCACATGCTGCCGTACAGCGGCAGCCAGAAGGAGCTCTCCTCTGGGGGGAGCAGAGCACTCACAGGGGGGCCCTAGGGCAGGGCCCCCCTGGCTCCCCCCTGCCCAGCCCCAGCTCTCCCCAGAGCTGCCCACGTCCCGGTGCTGCCCCCTCACCTTGCCAGGCCCCCAGCCCCAACAACCCCCTCTCTCCCCATCCAGCCGGGACCCCGCAGCTTCTCCCCCGCCCCATCACACCCCAGCCCCCCCGCCCACCCCCAGGCCCCCAGCCCCATCCCTGGCTGGGGATCCGCACGGTGCCGCGCTCACCATTGCAGGCGATGGCGAGGTCGTGGGTGCGGAAACCGTCCTGCACCTCGGCCAGAGACAGCACCGCGTGCGCCAGCAGGTGATACTTGGGGCCCCTGGGGGAGCCGAGAGTGAGGGGCAGGCAGGTGGTGAGGGGGGGCTTACGGGGGGGGTCAGGTACTCACGGCACGCTGGGGGCCGGCAGCAGCAGGGGGCCGCTGCCACCGTTACCGCCGGGGCTGCCGGGGCTCCCGTCCATGGCGGTGCGCAGCCGGCGGCCCGAGGAGCGGCCCAGGGAGCTGCTGAGCTTGCTGGCCAGCTTCTTGGGTGCGCTGCCCGGCGCCTCCTCCTCCAGCCCCGCGCTGTACAGCTCCACCTTCAGCTCGAAGTCCGGCCCGGCCTCCGTGCTGGGGGCACGGCTCAGCGGGCGCACGCAGCCCCCGGCCCCCGCCCTCCCCGCTGCCAGGGGGGCACTGCCGGGGAGCCCCCAGGGACGTGGGGATGCAGGGACACGGGGACGCGGGGACGTGGGGAAATGGGGACGCGGGGACAGGCGGGGATCTGTGGGTTGCAGGGACGCGGGGGGACGTGGGGACATGCGGGGACGCGGGGACCTGCCCGGCGCGGCGCGCACAAGAGGACGGCGTTCTCAAAGCAGATGTCGGTGAGGGTCCGGTCCACCAGCACCATCTCGGTGTCGTAGATCTCCACCCCGATCTGGAGGAGGCAGAAGACGGCGCAGCGGTGCAGCTCTGCGCCGGGGGCGGGGGTCAGGCCAGCGTGGGGCTGGGGGCCGCGCTGCCACCCCCCCCCACTCACCTCCCTTGTTCCTGAAGTACTCCGTGTCCTTCCACATCAGCGGGATGCGCAGGTCTGCGGGGTGGGGGGGAGCGTTGGTGAGACCCCCGGGACCCCGTCCTCACCCCAGGGGCCGGTGCAGGACCCCCAGCACAACCCTGGCCCCGCAGGGCTTTTGGGGACCCCATACCTGAGATGCAGACCCTGCCCCGGCAAGGCAGGCGGTCGTCCGTGGGGCCAGCATCTGAGGGGCTGCGGGAGGAAGCGCAGAGCCGTGACCGCTGCCCGGGGGCCCCCACCTCCCGCCTGCCCCCCCGCCGCGGGGTCCTCACCGCCTGGCCACGCGCTGCATCACCTGCACCTCCTTCATGCGCTGCAGCTCCGACATGTAGGCCAGGATGCGGCTGTTGCACACCAGGAGGCTCTTGGTGGCCTCCAGCGCCTGCTCCCGCTGCGTGCAGGCAGCCAGCAGCTTGCAGGCCCCCTCCCGCATCCGGATCTCGTGGTCAATCTTCTTCTGGATGTCCGTGTCCTGTGGGATGGGCAGTGTGGGAGCGCAGGACCCAGTGGGGGGGGTCCCGGGTCCCTCCCTCGCCCACTGCTGCAGACCCCGGCAGGTCCCCCCGGGAAGGGGCAGCCACATTCACAGGGAGGGGACAGCAGCCCCTGCGTGGCCCCGTTCCCCCCAGCACAACAGTGCCCGGGGCCAACCCTCCCGCCCCAAGCTAGCCCCTGCAGCACCAGCAGACGCGTCCCCTGACCCCCCGGGCACAGAGCCACCATCCCAGCCCAGGCCCCTGGGGAACCACGTGCCCCAAGGACGTGTCGCGTGCCCCACAGAGCGCCACGCGCCCTGCGGATACATCACAAACCCCGCGGGAGAGCCAAAAACCCCACAAGCACTTCACGAACCCCACGGGCATGCCACATGCCCCACGGGTATGTCATCCACCCCACGGCTGTTTCACACGCCCCACGGACACGTCGCAGAGCGCACAGTTACATCGCGTGCCCCACAGCTGTGCCACACTCCCCACGGGCCCAGCATGCATCCCACAGACGAGCCACGTGCCCCACAGACACCCCACAGGGGAGCCGGATACCCACA
>NW_023303882.1:0-3111 GCF_011077185.1 Oxyura jamaicensis | reverse complement strand
GAGGATGAGGAGGAGGATGAGGAGGAGGATGAGGAGGAGGATGAGGAAGCCGCGCGCCAGCCGCACTCACCCATCTCGTGGTACAGCGAGCCCTGCCGTGGCAGCGGGGCGGGCGGCCGGCGCGGCGGCGGCACCTCGATGTGCATCAGCTCGTCGCAGCACTGCTTCCACTGGCCTGCGGGGAGCGGAGGAGAGGGGGGCGGACTCAGCGCGCCGCGGGGCGGGGGTCCTCGTCCCCATCCCCGCACGCACTCATGTCGTAGAAGTGCTGCCAGAAGGCCTCCATCCAGCGCTGCGTCTCGGCGCGGCTCTCGGCCAGCAGCGTGTGGGTCACCTCCTCGGCCCCGTAGCGGTTGGTGACCGACATGCTGTGCAGCTTCCCGCGCGCCTCCTGCTCCGTGGCGCGGATCCGGGTCTCCTGCGGGGCACTCTGCGCTCAGCCCGTGTCCCCCGGCCCCCCGCCCTCCCCCCAGCCCGGCCCCTACCTTATTGATGGCAATGGTGAGCGCCGGCTCCACGCCGGCCTCAGCCTCCTGCGGGCGCCGGTAGCAGAGGAGGTTGGTGCCACGCAGGACGCAGAACAGCCGAGCCCAGCCCTGCGGCTCCCCCGACGCCTGCTGCCATGGGACAGGGCTGCTCAGCGCCCACAGCCCGGCCCCGGGGGGGGGAGCAGCCCCCTCCCCTGTGCAGGGATCCCCGCTCCCCATCCCCACCACAGTGCGTGGCCTAACGGCAGGGGTGGCTGACACCTGGCAGGCTGCTGGCGCTGCCTGTCCCCTGGCCACCCTGCCCCAGCACAGCCTGTCCTGTCCCTGCTGCGCCCCCGTCCCCGTCCCGTCCCCGTCCCCTCCCCGTGCTCACCTGCACCTTGAGGAAGCCGCACATCATCTGGGCGGCCATGCAGCGGGGCTGGGCGGCCAGGCGGCAGCACATGCTGCCGTACAGCGGCAGCCAGAAGGAGCTCTCCTCTGGGGGGAGCAGAGCACTCACAGGGGGGCCCTAGGGCAGGGCCCCCCTGGCTACCCCCTGCCCAGCCCCAGCTCTCCCCAGAGCTGCCCACGTCCCGGTGCTGCCCCCTCACCTTGCCAGGCCCCCAGCCCCAACAACCCCCTCTCTCCCCATCCAGCCGGGACCCCGCAGCTTCTCCCCCGCCCCATCACACCCCAGCCCCCCCGCCCACCCCCAGGCCCCCAGCCCCATCCCTGGCTGGGGATCTGCACGGTGCCGCGCTCACCATTGCAGGCGATGGCGAGGTCGTGGGTGCGGAAACCGTCCTGCACCTCGGCCAGAGACAGCACCGCGTGCGCCAGCAGGTGATACTTGGGGCCCCTGGGGGAGCTGAGAGTGAGGGGCAGGCAGGTGTTGAGGGGGGGTTTACGGGGGGGGTCAGGTACTCACGGCACGCTGGGGGCCGGCAGCAGCAGGGGGCCGCTGCCACCGTTACCGCCGGGGCTGCCGGGGCTCCCGTCCATGGCGGTGCGCAGCCGGCGGCCCGAGGAGCGGCCCAGGGAGCTGCTGAGCTTGCTGGCCAGCTTCTTGGGCGCGCTGCCCGGCGCCTCCTCCTCCAGCCCCGCGCTGTACAGCTCCACCTTCAGCTCGAAGTCCGGCCCGGCCTCCGTGCTGGGGGCACGGCTCAGCAGGCGCACGCAGCCCCCGGCCCCCGCCCTCCCCGCTGCCAGGGGGGCACTGCCGGGGAGCCCCCAGGGACGTGGGGATGCAGGGACGCGGGGACGCGGGGATGTGGGGAAATGGGGACGCGGGGACAGGCGGGGATCTGTGGGTTGCAGGGACGCGGGGGGACGTGGGGACATGCGGGGACGCGGGGACCTGCCCGGCGCGGCGCGCACAAGAGGACGGCGTTCTCAAAGCAGATGTCGGTGAGGGTCCGGTCCACCAGCACCATCTCGGTGTCGTAGATCTCCACCCCGATCTGGAGGAGGCAGAAGACGGCGCAGCGGTGCAGCTCTGCGCCGGGGGCGGGGGTCAGGCCAGCGTGGGGCTGGGGGCCGCGCTGCCACCCCCCCCACTCACCTCCCTTGTTCCTGAAGTACTCCGTGTCCTTCCACATCAGCGGGATGCGCAGGTCTGCGGGGTGGGGGGGAGCGGTGGTGAGACCCCCGGGACCCCGTCCTCACCCCAGGGGCCGGTGCAGGACCCCCAGCACAACCCTGGCCCCGCAGGGCTTTTGGGGACCCCATACCTGAGATGCAGACCCTGCCCCGGCAAGGCAGGCGGTCGTCCGTGGGGCCAGCATCTGAGGGGCTGCGGGAGGAAGCGCAGAGCCGTGACCGCTGCCCGGGGGCCCCCACCTCCCGCCTGCCCCCCCGCCGCGGGGTCCTCACCGCCTGGCCACGCGCTGCATCACCTGCACCTCCTTCATGCGCTGCAGCTCCGACATGTAGGCCAGGATGCGGCTGTTGCACACCAGGAGGCTCTTGGTGGCCTCCAGCGCCTGCTCCCGCTGCGTGCAGGCGGCCAGCAGCTTGCAGGCCCCCTCCCGCATCCGGATCTCGTGGTCAATCTTCTTCTGGATGTCCGTGTCCTGTGGGATGGGCGGTGTGGGAGCGCAGGACCCAGTGGGGGGGGGTCCCGGGTCCCTCCCTCGCCCACTGCTGCAGACCCCGGCAGGTCCCCCCGGGAAGGGGCAGCCACATTCACAGGGAGGGGACAGCAGCCCCTACGTGGCCCCGTTCCCTCCAGCACGTCAGTGCCCAGGGCCAACCCTCCCGCCCCAAGCTAGCCCCTGCAGCACCAGCAGACGCGTCCCCTGACCCCCCGGGCACAGAGCCAGCCCAGGCCCCTGGGGAGCCACGTGCCCCAAGGACGTGTCGCGTGCCCCACGGAGCGCCACGTGCCCTGCGGATACATCACAAACCCCGCGGGAGAGCCAAAAACCCCACAAGCACTTCACTAACCCCACGGGCATGCCACATGCCCCACAGGTATGTCATCCACCCCACGGCTGTTTCACACGCCCCACGGACACGTCGCAGAGCGCACAGTTACATCGCGTGCCCCACAGCTGTGCCACACTCCCCACAGGCCCAGCATGCATCCCACAGAGGAGCCACGTGCCCCACAGACACCCCACAGGGGAGCCGGATACCCACA
>NW_023303881.1:1002-3129 GCF_011077185.1 Oxyura jamaicensis | reverse complement strand
CCCCCTGGGCGCCCGGCCCGGTAGGTGCGGGGGGCGGGAGGGGGGGGCCGGGCCGGGGCCGGGGGGGCGGCCGCTGACCTGCGCTCCCCCAGGAGCCCGGCGGCCGTTCCTGCGGTACCAGCGCAGCCTGACCGAGTCAGCCTTCATCTTCCGCCGGCCGGAGCCCCCGCCCTCGCCCGCACCCCTCGACCCCGGGGCTTTCAGGGCGGCGCCCCCCGCCAGCCCCCGACGCCCCCCGCCGCCGCTCCCCGCCAGCCCCGCGGGGTCGGGCCCCCCCCCCTCGCTGTGCCACCGCGGGGGCTCCCAGCCCAGCCGGGGCAGGGCCCCCCCCGACCCTGCCGGCGTCCCCGCCCCCCGCCAGCCCCCCCGGGTCGGGGCCCCCCGACGGCACCCGTGGGGCAGAGCCCGAGCCTCCCCGCGGCTCTCCCGGGCTGGGCCCCCCCCAGCAGCTCCGGCGGGGTGCTGCCGCCCCCGAGCCCTCCCTGGCAGCCCCCCCCGGGGCCGGCCGTGCCGTCCCCCACCGACAGCACGGGAGCTGAGGCTCTGCCTCTGCCCAGCCCCCCCAGCACCCCCCTGGATGAGGAGGGTCCCCCCCCGGGCACCCCTCCCCTCCCTAGCCCCCCGGCTTGGGTGTCTCCGGGGCTGCCGGTGGGGCCGGACGAGGAGGCCCTGAGCCCCCGGGGGGGGTCCCCTCCTCCTGGGTTGGCACCCGCCCCGGTGCCCCCGCGTGGCCCCAGCCCCCCCAGCCTGCCGCAGGATCCGGCCCTCCCCAGCCTGGCAGCCCGGGAGCCACAGCAAGGTGGGTGCCTGCAGCCCCCTGCCCGCTGCGCGGGGCTGGGCTGGGGGTCTTGCAGGCTGCACCCCCCCAGCCCCAGCACCTGGGCTTGTGGGGGGGGCTCAGCCGTGCCCACATCCCCCAGGGACCAACGGGGAGCCCGAGCAGGAGCCGGCCCGCGGGGACTCAGGGCACAACGGCATCGGGGGCCTCGGGCACGGGGGGTGGCCAGCCCCCTGGGAGCAGGACCCCCCGGTGCAGGTAGGGCTGGGGGGGCTGGGGGCACAGGGTGGTGGTGGCATGGGATGGGCGGCACCTGTGGCAGGTGGGGGGCAACGGGGGGTTGGGGGGGGATGTTTGGGGGCTGGGAGAGGACAGCAGGGGGAGCAGGGACAGGACGGGAGGGGACAAGAGAGGGCAGGGGCTGGGGGGGCAGGATGGGGCTGGGCCGGGCAAGGGGGGTCCTGAGAACAGGGGACCCCTGGGGCCCTCTCCTGCAGGGGGATGAGCCCAGCGACACCATCCTGCCGGAGCCGCCACACAAAGCCAAGCCAGGTACCGCTGCACCCCCCGACCCCCCCATGTGTCCCGAGCCCCCCGGCCGGGCTCAGCCCTCACCCCCTCTTCCCCCCAGGCTTCGCCTTGCTGCTGGCCCGCGATGCCCCCCACCAGCAGCTGCCCGCCGGCAGCAGCCCCCCAGCCGAGGACGAGGACCTCTCCCCCCATGCTGTGTAGGGGGGGTGACAGCAGCACGCCCCCCCCCCCAAGCACCACCTACTGTGCCCCCCAGCACCCCCCCAGCTGGGGCTGCCCCCAGCCCCCCATGCATTGGCTGCCCCGCACCTCGCCCCACTGCCCCACGCTCGGTGTGGTGTTTGCAGCCCCCCCCCGCCCCTCCCAGCACAGCCTCTTGCACTGGGGCCGCTGGCCCCCTACCCCCCCCCCCCCTATACAGCAGCTTTGGGAAGCAGCCACGCACCCCACAGCCCCGACCCACCTGTGCAGCACCGTGCTGGGGGGGACAGGGGTCCCCAGACTGGGGGGCACAGGGCCGGCAGCAGGACCCTGCCCCCCCGCGACCCCCCGCCCCCCCAGGGAGACGCAGTGGCTGTTAAATAAATTTTAATGCACATGAATGAGGTGGTGGCGTCGGCTGGTCCCCACGGGGTGCAGCGGGGCCAGGGTTAGGAACGGTGAGGAAAGCAGAGGGGGGGGGGCTCTGGCCCCCTGGGCTGGGCCCACACCTGCTCATGGTGGGGTGAGCCCCGAGCACCCCTCCGAGGGGGTCAGCCCCGAGTGCCCCCTGCAGTGGTGGCATTGGCCCCAAGTGCCCCCCCCCCCCCCCCCCCCCC
>NW_023303881.1:0-902 GCF_011077185.1 Oxyura jamaicensis | reverse complement strand
CCCCCCCCCCCCCCCCCCAGCACAGGGGCGCCGTAAATTCCAGTTTCTCCCCAGGGAAAGAAGCTCTGAGCCCCCAGCAGGGCCAGGGACCCCCGGGACCCCCCCACTGCCTCCCAGGACAGGTCCCCTGTGGTGTCAGCCCCCCCTGGGGGGGGGACAGGGCCCCCTGCCCCCTGAGCCTCCTGTAGGTCCCAGGCTCAGACCTGGGACTGGAGGTACCCGGGGGGGGCCGGCAGGCTGTGGGGGGGAGGCGCACGCTCCATGTCCGGGCTGCTGCTGCCGGGGCTGGAGGAGCTGGAGCTGGGCGATGGGTGCGGGGAGGGGGCGCGCCGGGCCCCCCGCCCCTTCAGGGTGCTGAGCTTGGCATCGAGTGAGAGCGTGCGGGGACGGGCACGGGGGCCGGGGCTGACCCCGCTGGGGGGGGTGGCACAAAGGGGGGGGCCCTCAAAGAGGGAGAGCCAGGGGGGGCAGCCCAGCCCCGGCCCCCCCTCCAGCCCTGCCGCCCGCCGCGTCAGGATGTCCGTCACTGCCTCGATGTCGTCGGCCGGCTCAATAGCTGCGGGGAAGAGCGGGGGTCAGCGGGGAGCCAGGGAGGGCCGGGATGTGCAGCAGAGCTGGGACGTGCACGACAGCTGGGACGAGCACCGGAGCTGGGACGAGCACCGGAGCTGGGACGAGCACCAGGACTGGGACAACTGGGATGTGCCCTGCAGCCTGGGTGGCTGGGACATGCCCCATAGCCACGAAAGCCAGCATGCGCCCTGTGGCCAGGGCAGCCGGGATTTGCCCTGGTGCTGCTGTGACACCTCCAGCAGGCAGGGGCAGATGTGCCGCACCCCGTGGCCGTGCCGTGCCCCGTGGCCACGCCGCGTGTAGCTGTGCCGCGCCGCACCGCGGGTGCC
>NW_023303880.1:1002-3133 GCF_011077185.1 Oxyura jamaicensis | reverse complement strand
CCCCCTGGGCGCCCGGCCCGGTAGGTGCGGGGGGCGGGAGGGGGGGGGCCGGGCCGGGGCCGGGGGGGCGGCCGCTGACCTGCGCTCCCCCAGGAGCCCGGCGGCCGTTCCTGCGGTACCAGCGCAGCCTGACCGAGTCAGCCTTCATCTTCCGCCGGCCGGAGCCCCCGCCCTCGCCCGCACCCCTCGACCCCGGGGCTTTCAGGGCGGCGCCCCCCGCCAGCCCCCGACGCCCCCCGCCGCCGCTCCCCGCCAGCCCCGCGGGGTCGGGCCCCCCCCCCTCGCTGTGCCACCGCGGGGGCTCCCAGCCCAGCCGGGGCAGGGCCCCCCCCGACCCTGCCGGCGTCCCCGCCCCCCGCCAGCCCCCCCGGGTCGGGGCCCCCCGACGGCACCCGTGGGGCAGAGCCCGAGCCTCCCCGCGGCTCTCCCGGGCTGGGCCCCCCCAGCAGCTCCGGCGGGGTGCTGCCGCCCCCGAGCCCTCCCTGGCAGCCCCCCCCCGGGGCCGGCCGTGCCGTCCCCCACCGACAGCACGGGAGCTGAGGCTCTGCCTCTGCCCAGCCCCCCCAGCACCCCCCTGGATGAGGAGGGTCCCCCCCCGGGCACCCCTCCCCTCCCTAGCCCCCCGGCTTGGGTGTCTCCGGGGCTGCCGGTGGGGCCGGACGAGGAGGCCCTGAGCCCCCGGGGGGGGTCCCCTCCTCCTGGGTTGGCACCCGCCCCGGTGCCCCCGCGTGGCCCCAGCCCCCCCAGCCTGCCGCAGGATCCGGCCCTCCCCAGCCTGGCAGCCCGGGAGCCACAGCAAGGTGGGTGCCTGCAGCCCCCTGCCCGCTGCGCGGGGCTGGGCTGGGGGTCTTGCAGGCTGCACCCCCCCCAGCCCCAGCACCTGGGCTTGTGGGGGGGGCTCAGCCGTGCCCACATCCCCCAGGGACCAACGGGGAGCCCGAGCAGGAGCCGGCCCGCGGGGACTCAGGGCACAACGGCATCGGGGGCCTCGGGCACGGGGGGTGGCCAGCCCCCTGGGAGCAGGACCCCCCGGTGCAGGTAGGGCTGGGGGGGGCTGGGGGCACAGGGTGGTGGTGGCATGGGATGGGCGGCACCTGTGGCAGGTGGGGGGCAACGGGGGGTTGGGGGGGGATGTTTGGGGGCTGGGAGAGGACAGCAGGGGGAGCAGGGACAGGACGGGAGGGGACAAGAGAGGGCAGGGGCTGGGGGGGCAGGATGGGGCTGGGCCGGGCAAGGGGGGTCCTGAGAACAGGGGACCCCTGGGGCCCTCTCCTGCAGGGGGATGAGCCCAGCGACACCATCCTGCCGGAGCCGCCACACAAAGCCAAGCCAGGTACCGCTGCACCCCCCGACCCCCCCATGTGTCCCGAGCCCCCCGGCCGGGCTCAGCCCTCACCCCCTCTTCCCCCCAGGCTTCGCCTTGCTGCTGGCCCGCGATGCCCCCCACCAGCAGCTGCCCGCCGGCAGCAGCCCCCCAGCCGAGGACGAGGACCTCTCCCCCCATGCTGTGTAGGGGGGGTGACAGCAGCACGCCCCCCCCCCCAAGCACCACCTACTGTGCCCCCCAGCACCCCCCCAGCTGGGGCTGCCCCCAGCCCCCCATGCATTGGCTGCCCCGCACCTCGCCCCACTGCCCCACGCTCGGTGTGGTGTTTGCAGCCCCCCCCCGCCCCTCCCAGCACAGCCTCTTGCACTGGGGCCGCTGGCCCCCTACCCCCCCCCCCCCTATACAGCAGCTTTGGGAAGCAGCCACGCACCCCACAGCCCCGACCCACCTGTGCAGCACCGTGCTGGGGGGGACAGGGGTCCCCAGACTGGGGGGCACAGGGCCGGCAGCAGGACCCTGCCCCCCCGCGACCCCCCGCCCCCCCAGGGAGACGCAGTGGCTGTTAAATAAATTTTAATGCACATGAATGAGGTGGTGGCGTCGGCTGGTCCCCACGGGGTGCAGCGGGGCCAGGGTTAGGAACGGTGAGGAAAGCAGAGGGGGGGGGGGCTCTGGCCCCCTGGGCTGGGCCCACACCTGCTCATGGTGGGGTGAGCCCCGAGCACCCCTCCGAGGGGGTCAGCCCCGAGTGCCCCCTGCAGTGGTGGCATTGGCCCCAAGTGCCCCCCCCCCCCCCCCCCCCCC
>NW_023303880.1:0-902 GCF_011077185.1 Oxyura jamaicensis | reverse complement strand
CCCCCCCCCCCCCCCCCCAGCACAGGGGCGCCGTAAATTCCAGTTTCTCCCCAGGGAAAGAAGCTCTGAGCCCCCAGCAGGGCCAGGGACCCCCGGGACCCCCCCACTGCCTCCCAGGACAGGTCCCCTGTGGTGTCAGCCCCCCCTGGGGGGGGGACAGGGCCCCCTGCCCCCTGAGCCTCCTGTAGGTCCCAGGCTCAGACCTGGGACTGGAGGTACCCGGGGGGGGCCGGCAGGCTGTGGGGGGGAGGCGCACGCTCCATGTCCGGGCTGCTGCTGCCGGGGCTGGAGGAGCTGGAGCTGGGCGATGGGTGCGGGGAGGGGGCGCGCCAGGCCCCCCGCCCCTTCAGGGTGCTGAGCTTGGCATCGAGTGAGAGCGTGCGGGGACGGGCACGGGGGCCGGGGCTGACCCCGCTGGGGGGGGTGGCACAAAGGGGGGGGCCCTCAAAGAGGGAGAGCCAGGGGGGGCAGCCCAGCCCCGGCCTCCCCTCCAGCCCTGCCGCCCGCCGCGTCAGGATGTCCGTCACTGCCTCGATGTCGTCGGCCGGCTCAATAGCTGCGGGGAAGAGCGGGGGTCAGCGGGGAGCCAGGGAGGGCCGGGATGTGCAGCAGAGCTGGGACGTGCACGACAGCTGGGACGAGCACCGGAGCTGGGACGAGCACCGGAGCTGGGACGAGCACCAGGACTGGGACAACTGGGATGTGCCCTGCAGCCTGGGTGGCTGGGACATGCCCCATAACCACGACAGCCAGCATGCGCCCTGTGGCCAGGGCAGCCGGGATTTGCCCTGGTGCTGCTGTGACACCTCCAGCAGGCAGGGGCAGATGTGCCGCACCCCGTGGCCGTGCCGTGCCCCGTGGCCACGCCGCGTGTAGCTGTGCCGCGCCGCACCGCGGGTGCC
>NW_023303879.1:0-6575 GCF_011077185.1 Oxyura jamaicensis | reverse complement strand
TGAAGTAAGTTAGAAGGGTCAGAGGTGGAATTCTTTTGAAGGGAAATGGTGAGGTAATTTGTGGGCAAAAATGGGCTTTTTTGTAGGAAAAAGCTGAAGTAAATTAGAGAGTCAAAGCTGGCATTTTTTTTTACGGAAGAAAGTGAGGTAAATTAGTGGGCAAAAATGAACATGTTTTTTCAGGGAAAACCTGAGGTAAATTAGAAAGTCCAAAGGTGGAATGTTTTGAGGAAAATGTTGAGGTAACTTTCGGGAAGAAGAAGCATTTTTTTTTTCCAGGGAAAAGCTAAAGTAAATGAGAAGGGTCAAAGGTAGTGTTTTTGAAGGGAAATCTCAGGAAACTTAGGCAGATGTCAGCTTTTTTTTTTTTTTGAGGAAAATTGTGAGGTAATTAGTGGGCAAAAAGGCACAGAGAAAACCTGAAAATAAACAAAGGGCCACAGGTGGATTTTTCTGAGAGAAATGGTGAGGTCCTTTGTGAGCAAAAATCTTCCCCTCCCCCCCCCCGCCCCCCGGAAAATGTTGAGTTAATTTGTGGGCAAAAATGAGCTTTTTGGAGGGAAAACCTGAGGTAAATTAGAAGGGTGAAAAGTGGATTTTTTTTGAGGGAAATTGTGAGGTAATTTGTGGGCAAAAATCAGCTTTTGTTTTTGTTCAGAGAAAAGCTGAAGTAAATTGAAGGGTCAAAGGTAGGATGTTTTGAAGAAAATGTTCAGGTAAATTGTGGGCAAAAATGAGCAATTTTTTCATGGACAACTTGAGGTAAATTTGAAGGGTCAAAACTGGCACTTTTGGAGGAAAATGTTGAGGTAATTTGAGGGCAAAAAATAGCGTTTTTGTTTTCACTGAAAAGCTCAAGTAAGTGATAAGGGTCAAAGGTGGCATTTTTTTAAGGAAAAAAGTGAGGTTTTGCCCACCCGTCCCCTGCGGCCCTGGCGGCTTTCGGCCTGCGGCCAGCGTGACGCCCCGTAGGCCGGCTGCGTGTCATGGCATGCAGCCCCGAGGGGGTGGCTCTGAGGCTCTCTGGGCCTGCTCGTGGGTAGGGGTTGCCCCCTGGCCTGCCCTGGATGCTGTCTGCACTGAGTTCCCTGTCTCTTCTGGAAAACCAAGTCTGCCCCTGCCCCTCTCCCTGTCCTTGCTGGGGTGTGTGAGCTCGTCCTCTAGGCCCCTGTTAAAAAAACCTGCACCTTGTTCAGCTTTGGCTTCCCAGGAGGGAAAGAAGGGCTCTGTGCAGGCACAGGGGGCTCCCCTTTCAGGCCCCGAGCGGAGGGAGAGTCTGGGCTCGCCCCTTCTTTCCTAGGACAGGGCCAAGCCACTTGGTAGCAGACCAGCCTGCAGCCAGGGCCTGGGTCGGTGCCTGTTCTTCTGACGCCCCGTAGTCGGGGTGTGTGTCACGAGCCCTGGAGCCCTCTGTCCCCAGGAGGAGCCCGCGCTCCCCCTGTAAGCAGGGCCGAGGTGGCTGCAGTGCTGCAGCCGGCTGCTTTAGCCAGACAGCAGGGACGTCCCCAGTGTCGCCCCCTTGGAGCAGGCGGAGGAAGCGGTGTGTTGGAAGGCGGGCGTAGTCCCACCGCCTTGGGCGCTGCTTTTGGTTGTGGTGACCTCCCCGCAGTTGGCGAGGAGCCGGCCCCCTGGGCTCCTGAAGACGTGGTGTTGTGCTGCAGCCAGGAGGGCCAGCCCGTGCCTCGGGCCTAGGCCGGAGCCTCGCGCTCAGTGCGACTGCCTTGGAAGGCGGTGAGGTGTGAGGTGACTGCCCCGTAGGCAGGGCTGTGCTTATCCCCTGCCCTCGAGGGGAGGTGCTTGTACGGCCCCCGCTGTAATCACGTGGGTAGCTGTGGCCCCGCCTTTTCAGAGGCGCTGGGCCGGGGTGTGCTGTGCTTGTTCCTTTGCTTTAGTCGGCCTTTTGCCATGCTGCTCCTTTGGCTGTGCAGAGGAACAGGTGAGGAAGAGGCATCACGTAGAACTGCGAGGAATAAGTAATGAAGAAGAGGTTGTCTGAAATGGAAATAATTTTTCAGTCATTTGTACTTAATGCAATACGGAAAAATAAAGTAGACTGAATAAAGCCAATACTGGAATTTTGTATTAAAACCTTTTAAAACTGTTTTGACAGTAGTTTGAATTTTACCATTTTCAATGGGGAAACCTTGACCCACAAGGATTGTCTCCCATCGATGCAAATATCCCCCTCCCTCCCCCCAAAAACACTCAGAAGAGCAGTTTAGTGGCAGCAATTACCAAATTCGTAGCTGTAACGTCACATTAGATAGACTCATAACCATCTTCTACCATAAAACCTGCATGGTGAAACACTACTGTCTGTTTTTTCAATGTTTCTTACAGCCACAGCTGTAGTCCTTAATACCAAAAATATGATTAGAGGAGAGCTCGTGATGTTACTGTCATGGCTTTGTCCACTTCAGTAGTTCGGTCATCGTGCTGTGTAAGTGGAGGTTTCACAGCTGCAGTCGGGGGTATTGTTCTATTGGTGTGAAGCTGCGATGCTCAGAGGCAATGGCATTTCAGCGTGGTGTTTCCTATTGGGTAGGCAGTACTAGTGCGGCTATCATACGGCATGAATCTTGGTGTTCTTCAAAGTTCCTTTCTAAATTTTGTGGTAGTAAATGTTACTGCACTGTTATCATTGTGGATTGAAGGAAGTTGTCTGCTGACAGTGCAGAGGCGTAGCAGTGATTTAATCTTCAGTTGGAACTGCAAGTCCACACAAGCGTAAGTGGACACAATGAGCTCAGGGTGGTGAAGGTCGGCTAAAGCTCCACAGGGAAGCAGTGGTAGTGGTGGTGCAAAGCACTGGTGTCTTGCTGGAAATGCACTTTTTGTCAATATAAAGCTCTTGTAGAGTGCAGAATAAGTCCAGCCTTTGCTGTTACCGCAGCAACAGCCAATGGACAAATGGGCTGCACAATGAAACATCTTTTATCTGCTTCTGCATCAGATTTGTGATAAATTCGTGCCAAGTATTAAATGGTCAATACATTTTTCTTTTACTGTCCTTACCAAATTAGATTTTTTCTTTGAAAAAAACAAAATACGTTTACTAATTGCTCATAAGAGGAGGTAATAGCAAGTGTGGCAGGCATACCACATCTGTCCCTGACTTAGAGGAATTTTACCAAGCTAATGAGAGGTAAGAGAAAAATAAACCTTTGCTTCTTGTTGAAAACACATAAAAGAGGCCATTTTGACAGCAGAAACCTTCTCAGAAGAGCACAGTAAATCTGAATTTTGCTATTACTGCAGTACCAGTGAATGGACAAACCAGGGCTGCACAACAAAGTAACGCATGCTACACCTTCTTGCTTATCAGATCTGTGATTAGATTCATGCCAAGTATTAAACAGTCAATACATTTTTGCTTTACCTTTTGTTTGCAATGTTTCCGCTTCAGTTCAGGGGTTTCAGCACAATCCTCACTTTCCTCAGCTTCAAGCACTTTGGGAAGTTGCAGGAAAAACCTCCCATTTGCTTCTTGCTGTCACATTTCTCTCTTCAACCTCTCTGCTGTTCTGATTTGTGTCAGCTGCTGCTATCACACCCTCTCCCCTCCACCAATCTGGGGTCTCTGTCATGAGCCTGAATGGGTACCACCTTTTCTCCTACTTTTCCTGGGGTTTGCCCTAATGAGGCTTTTCCCCTATACCTTTGGGCATTGTCTTCAGCCACACAGCAAGTCACAAGTTCAAGAGTAATGTTTTAGAGAAGCTATCATAAAGGTAATGCCTCACAAAAACACTGCCAATTAAAAAATCACAACTAAAAAAGAAAAAAAAAAAAAAAAAGAAAAAACTGAAAACCACCCTCTTCCTCAACCCAAGCACACCCTAATTCTAGGGATCTTACAGATCAATGGACCTGATACAAAATACACAAAGCAACCAAAGCACCGCCACAAGCAACTGAGGACAGGCTACCATGCTGGGACAGTGTAAATAAGGAGAGAACCTTGGATTTAAATGTCTTTTTTTTTTTTATTTCAACTAATGCTTTGCCACCATATTACATCATTTTGAATAGCTCAGAATAGCAATATGATCTCAAAATCTAGCAAACAGCTTGCCAAAGCAAGATAATATTAACTCCTATGGATACAGAATCTTCCTTCTTTGGCGACAACACTTCATTTTATCTGTAAAAATAATTTTATATTCTAGCGCATTTGCTGTTCAGTTTATTGAACCCTGCTGTTCGTAACATTTGCCTCTTCCCTGCACAAATCCTCCCCACAATGTAGTATGGTTTTATATCCAACAACATTTTAAATAAAAAAGTTATATTTTTCATGCAGATTTTTGTAAAAATTATGTTCTAGGTACACACAACTGAACCAAGATGCATACAAAAATGCATTCACTTCCATTCTCAGGTGCAACTGTGCCATCAGCAACGTGGTATCATGTGCTACTGTGCGCAGTCCAAGGATGGTGGTATTCTCATATATAGTCTAACTTAAAAATACAAACAAACCCCCCTTTTTTTTTTATAAGCAGCAAGAGAAAAAACTGCTATGCTTTATTTGTAAAGTAACCAAAATAGTTAGATGTATAAAAAAAAAAAGCACCATGTACAGAGAATACCAGAAGATCCATCTTCCAAAACACATTTCTCGTTTAGCATTGCGAGCTGGTCTGTAGGTCCCAACTTGTACGGTAGCTTTGTTTGCAAAGTTAAGGAAGTGGTCAAACCCACAATGTGCTTGGACCAAATGACAGCAATGAAGCTGGACTGCAGACAGAAATAAGATCCATTCCCACTACAACTCATACTGACCACCTCAGAGCCCTCGGGGGTGGGGTGGAGTAGGGACAACACCAAGCATCAGAGAAAAAACCTGGTGAAAACAGCTCCAGAGCAGCGTTCAAGGTGCTGGTCTGTTATGAATGCATTTCTGTGAGCTCTTGATAAGTCAAACTTTCCTTTGGGAAAAGAGCACATCTGTTGGTTAAAACTCCTCTCCCTGAGAATTTTGATACGAGTTTGTCTCGCAAAGCAAAACAACATCCTTTGAACTTCAACAGTTCCTAGGCCAACAGCATTTCAGCGTGGACACAGCTGGTCTGCTACTCATGCACCCAGGGTGGCAGGTTGGGTTTTTGTTGTCTTTTGTTGTTTGTTTGTTTGTTTGTTTTTACAAGGATCAACCCTTTTATACGCGCTTCATTCCTCTGCCCATCAAGCAGGCAAACACGGTCATGACCATCTTCGGTTTCACCTCCACAAGATCTTCCGGAAGAGCATAGACTCGGGCACCAATTCTTCTTGCCATGGACACAGCATACCTATTTGCCACGGAAAGAGAAGTGTGTTATTACAAGGTGTTATTAATATTTGATAGGGCTAATAGCCAGAATTCATAATCAAGGACTCATCAGCTAACGTTTACATTCCCTCTTCTGCTTGCTTTTTAGGAATAATCAAGCAAGTATTATCTGCAAGAAAACTTCCTGTCATTCTGCCACTGCAGAATAGTCGCAGAACACACGTTTCAAAGCCATGATTTCACAGGCATACTTCAAACTTGACAACCTATGATGATTCAACAAGATGAGAGACAGACGAGGGTTCAGTCTCAAACCCCTGAGCCACTGGCTGAGCATTTCATAAGCCTGAACAAACAGGCAAGAAACATCATTGCTAGAGCAGTGCTTGGGCTGTTCTGTGTTCTCTCAACAGGCAAGAGTCCAACCAGCTAGGACTCTGGCATTACTGACAAGCACTGTCTAAAAGGTTCAGTGTTTGAAAACCACAGTAAAGCAGTAAAAACCCTTGCAACTCTAAATCACAGCATAGTAGATGTACTCTCCCAATGCAATGCAGCTTTTCAGATGGTAAACTTACTTAGCATTATTGTGTTTGTCATCTTCCGACAGATGACCAGTCTTTACAAGGTCATAGTTGATGCAACCAGGCTGTATAGCATCAATTAAATCCACCACTGCCAAGCTTGTACTGATAGTCTTGTCCTAGAGAATACAAGCAGAGAAAAGTAAACACAAATGTCTAACCCTTAAGAATACTTCTCACCTCGCTTCAACCGCTCTGTAACGTGCAACAAAACAAACTTTAAACAAGCTATTTCCAGACAGCACTGAGTGATTATTCCAGCTGGAGCACAAACAAACCAAAGTGCTGCTTCTCCTTTGGTAACAGTACAAGATTAGGACTCCAATTTACTTTAAGTGGTGTGAAAACACAAAGCATTTACAGGCAGCAGGTCCACCCCACTGACCTGACCCCAACCTACAACAGCAGCTCCAGCCTCAATGCTTGTTGGTACCTTGGACCTCAACACTGCCCCAGAGACCAACCACACTCCTCCCCTCCTCTGACACCCCATCAACTCTCTTGCCCCACCGCTATTCCCCACTAGGCGGTTCTGAAAGTCTCCTCTCTGGCAGCTTGAAGCCACTTTGTTCCCAGCACAGGCTGCATCCTGCCTTGTGTAAAACTCCATCTTGAACGTGTCCTGCTGCAGCCAGAGAAACCCTTTTGGGGCACCCCTCTCCTTTTGGATGCAAGAGGGGAACCTGCACCTTGAAGTTCTGGATGGAGGTGGACTT
>NW_023303878.1:0-2551 GCF_011077185.1 Oxyura jamaicensis | reverse complement strand
ACCCTTTTGTTTCTTTCATTGATCAAAGGAGGTGGAAATGCAATCTGGGCTCCAGAGTTAACGATGGGAAGCTTTGTAACAGAAGATGCTTGCATTAATAGCTCTTTCAAGTATTTGCATCATATCCGTCCATGGGGTACTCCAAGCGGATGCTAAAATGATAGTAGAGTTCTTCATGTGTTCTTTAAATCTCTAGGTTTTCCGTCAGACATAGCGTGCATTTCCTGAAGGAATAGGTCTTTTTGCAATTCTGTGGGAGACAGAGAGGATGGAATCAAATTACCCTGATTACTTCTGTCATAAAATGAACTTACTCCCTCAACTGCTGTTGCAATATGCAAATGGTAGGATGATGACAGCTAACGTCTGCAATCTAAGCCAGATATTAGCATCAACAATACAGATTGAAGGTTCTTGGGAAATACTCTTTTGCATTAGTTTTAAATTCGGAGTTACTACGGAAAATAAAGCTTTTTTCTTTCTACCTCTTTACCTTTGATGTAGGATACTTGAAATGTTATATATCCCAATCGAATTAGTTTTCTTTAATTAATTGCAATGTCTGCATTAGTTTAGATTCCATCATGGTTTTGGTTTGGTGGCAAACATACATTTTGGAAACTTTGTTTTGTAGTTCCTGAAGAATTGATGGAGAATCCTCTGAAACGACCTTCCGGAGAGCCGCACAAACGTCCAGAGGTCCAAAATTCTACAGTGGAATTCATTGCCTCTTCTGACTACATGGTGAAAAAAAAAATAATAAATGAATGTTTTCATGGGGATTTTCCACAAAATTGCACTTTAATTAATATTGCACATTAATTAGAATTGCACGTTAATTAATAAGTTCCTATTTGAATTTTGGCAAAAGTATATCTTGCGAAATTTGTCAGTTAAAGGCAATTACAATGGATGGAGCTGTCCTGTGCAGTTGAACATTGAATAGTCTGTTTGGAGTCTGATGCAATCTAGCTTCTGGGTCTTTCTCACATTAGGAAGAGGTTTTGAAAGACCGGTAGTGAAAGAATGAAAGAATTCACTTGGGTTCAATTGTTTAGTTAGTAATCTCACAAACATGATCCTAACTAGGAATCAACCTAGAATTGCTGTGCTAGTATCCTTGTTAGAAGGATAAACAAGGCTTGGAAAGAGCTCCTGTTCATAAGGACACTATAACCACAGCAAAACTAAATGGTTCTCTTGAATTACAATTGGAACAGGGTAGCCAAGGTATTTTCAAGTGAACAAATACAGCTTGTTACATGGTTGGAAAAAGGTTGAGGTAGAATATTGCGTTGTCCACATTCAGAAAGACTAGTTTTGAAGAGCAAATTCTGTATTTGGCAGAAAAAAAATAACACCTAATGTTTGAGTTTACTGTTGGAAGGAGAGACTGAAATAATCCAATTTCCACTCAGAAGCCTAACTTGTGCTTCTTGCAAATGGGGTTTACTAACCACCGGGAATTGGGTTCAAATCTATTCACATGACTGTGAGTTCTTTCATTTCATTTTATTGCATGATGTGTAGTTTGGATTCTTCTAAGTATTCCCTTTGCCCACTTCCCTTGCTAATGACTTATCACTTTTACTATTTCTTTTAATAGGATTTTTGAATTCTTTTCTTGTATTTTATTGTTTGTTAGGTTCTACTTTGTTTGTTTGTTAGTTTTTACTTTGTAGCTTAATGATTTTGCTTTCAGTCTTACCTAGGCATTTCTCAGCTAGCTCATCAAGCAACATGGCCGGTGCCTTAGGGATCCAGTCACGAGTATGAAGCTTGGAAATTTCTTTTCTAGCCTAGGAACAAAATCATTGCATTTTAGCTTCTCCTAAGTTTTCCTTAAAAACACCCACAAAAACAAACCAACCAAAAATCAAACAAACCAAAAACAATCTTCCCTCAAAACCCCTCATAGATTAATACGCTTTTTTTACTTGCCTAATTTGCAAGTGTTGTACACTTATGGAATATACACTCTGCATTTTCAACCAGGAAAGCCAGGATTTCTTCAGTTGGTACCCGGAACTTGTGCTAGGAACCTGCAATGAAAGAAAAGGCACTTATAGCTTCTGTAATGAGTTTCCAAAATAGGAGGCCTAAGGACCCAGAGGAAAATACTGTAAGGAAAAAATTATCTAGAAACAGATCTTTTTTCTCCAAAAAACTGCTCTAAAATTGAGCAACCTTGCATTGGGACAGTCTCCTTAGTTCATCAAATTGGCTTGTCAGTCAGGAAAGTTTAAGATAATTTTCCATAGTCCTTACAATTTTTAAGGGAATTTTTTAGAGGCATCGGAATTGCTACATGAAAATGGCCTCAAAAAGATAGAATGAAGATGATAAGAGTAGCTAGGCTGTTGAAGCTTTTCTGCACTGGACTGGACAATAACGTTCTCCGTCAAATGTATTACATGCCTTTTGTTACACTTTTCCCATTGTTGCTTTTCAGCAATTACCAGGAATAACTTCAAGCACCATAGGGAGATGCAGATCCTGCAGGCCATAGATCAACCCTTTTGTTTCTTTCATTGATCAAAGGAGGTGGAAA